>NW_027444941.1:0-182499 GCF_048569485.1 Anomaloglossus baeobatrachus
GGAAAGAGACAAACGGGGAATGAGTCAGACAGAGAGAGACAAAGAGAGACAGGCAGAGAGAGACAGGGAAAGAGACAGACAGGGGAAGAGAAAGACAGAGACAGACAAAGAAATACAGAGACAGACAGGGGAAGAGACAGACAGGGGAAGAGACAGACAGGGGAAGAGACAGACAGACAGGGAAAGAGACAGACCTGGAAAAGAGACAGACCTGGAAAAGAGACAGGCCTGGAAAAGAGACAGACAGACATAGAAACAGACAGCCACAAAGAGAGAGAGAGACAGACAGACACAGAGAGACAGACAGAGATAGAGAGACAGACAGACATGGATAGAGATAGAGACACACAGAGACAGACAGATGACAGAGACTGGGAGAGAGACAGACAGAAGCATAAATCCCTAACTAAAACTTAACATTTAATGATAGTTTTAAAAGGTAAAAAAACACAAATCATGTAAATAGAATGACTCTCTTCTGTGCATAGAGTCAACATTTTGTGTTTGTAAATATGACGGTGCGGATTCCTTTAGCAGACATACACACATACATATGTGACGCCCTGACACTGCAGGTAGTCACACATAGGCCCCCGCATAACAACTTCCCTCACCTAAGTCACACAAAGCCAACCAGAAAACCCTAGTCACCTCCCCCAGGGAAAGACAGGCACACCAGTGGGCAGGACCAGACGGAAGGAAACGCCCACCTAGGGGTCTGGAGACCCCGGGGCAGGAAAAAGGAGTCAGTTGTTTTTAAGGAGAGTTGTGGAGTGAGGAGTAAGGAGTGGAGTCCAGGCCTCTGCTTTAGACCTGAGGCTGAACTGACAGGTTAGTTAACCCCGCTTAACTAACTTAAGATAACAAATGGGCTGCAATGCTGAGAACCTGCTTACCTACGTAACTGATGAGGGAGGATGTCGCAAATCCATGGGAAGATGTTCAAGCTCTCCTGCAGTTCTTGGTGGCCCGTACAGTCCGACCACTTCGAATTCTGAAAGGCACTCTTACCCTTTCTACCCTGGAACGAAGCTTAGGCAAATAAACATGCTTGACCCTGGAATTGTTGACTCCGGTCTTCCTTTCATACCCCACACCTCCATTCCCATTTCTTATTTAAAAGTAATTACACAGACACAAATTTATCTTTGGATAATTTTGGCCATAGCAGCCATTTTATTAACAAGAATACATAACCAATAAAATTTGCAATGTGGTAAGGTCCTTGAAGCTACCAAAACCCTGGTGATTCCCATAACCGAGCAATAAAAAAACCTCAACTTGCTCCCAGCCGTTACCCACACTGGCTCAGGAGCACCAAATGGTAAGGGTTAATCCTCCGTCAACCCCAACCACACCCCCAGGGGCCCCGACATACCCCGTCGGGGTTCCCCCCCAAAATCACCAGGGGACCATCAATTCTGCCAATGAGGGGATCCATACCCGGATGAATCCCCGAACCAATTTTAAACCAACTTCAAGGACCCACCAATAAACAACACCACAACGAAGGCACCTTGAAACCCTTCAAGTGCCTGAGACCCCCCGCAACCAAAGGGCCCTCTCAATACCTCCCTGCAAGCCAAGAGCCCATAAGTCAGTTCCCACCGCATTAAGGTGTACCCCGTCAGCCAACCAAAATTCCTCTTCCGTCCTTTCCAACTCAACATGCCGTATTGCTATACCCCCGTTCCGACTAACAAACTTCGAGATCGCCCTATTAACCTTCGCCCGCGCCTTGTTTAACCTTTCAACTGACCGCGCTTTCTGCCAACTCTTTCTCGCTACTATCTCCGACCAGACTATCGTTAGACCTGGAAACGACACCCATAACCGTAACAAATCATGTTTGATGTCCTTTATCAAGATTCGAAAAGGACGCCCACCCAAATCATTCCCCCCGGCATGCAACACTAACATGTCAGGAGGTCTGTCCAACCGGGCGTATCTATGCACCTCCTGCAACACCCTGTTCCACCCTAACCCCCGAACACCGAGCCATCGCACGAGAGCCAGGTCCTTCTCAAAACCTAGCTGTCTCCCGTTCCATCTCGCGTCCGCTCGTCGGGCTCCCCAATACACATAAGAGTGGCCAAGGATCCAGACCAGGGAAGGAAGAGGGGGTGCTTCTGCAATACAAAATTTACAGACGACACCATTTTATTGCCTCACCAAACCAAATTGACAAAAAACACACACTCTCACCCCCCCCCATTGCTACCCTAATACCCCCCCCTTTTTCCCTCAATTGCCAACAACCACCTGGGGACGTACATACGACTTAAAGCGCTGCGACTTCCACCTACCAATCTGCTTAACTGTCTCCTCCGGTAGGCCGCATATAGAGGCCTCCGTCGCTGCCCCAATCCGAAAGACTTCGGATCTAACCCCAACGACTTCAAACATGCCCTAAAAACACTCACAAATTGGTATCTCGATAAAAAGGACCCATCCTCGTGACATAATAAGGGGCCATCCACCTTCGGACGGATCTGTTGAAAATTCCCGAGACACTTGAACGGGCACATATCAGATGCCACAACCATCCCCAAACGGACTAGTCTACCCACACCTCTCTGATCAGTTTTCGATTTCCTAATCCAAAATTCAACTCCGTTTTCCACTGACATAATGTCACCCCAATCCAAGCCCCCGGGGAACGCCTTACTGGGCGATACCAACTCCCCAACCCGCAGGGCTCCAAAAAACGCCAAAGAAAGGCTAACTTAAACAAACTCACCTCAAACGGAGATAGACAAGCCCCCCACAACGCCCTACCCAGCCGGGTAGGGACCCAGCCCAGCCCAGCTGGGACCCAGTTTGAGCGAGGAACGGAACAAGTCCTTCCCACACCAAGGTTTGCAGGCCCTACCTCAGTCAGGGTTTCACCCACACTCTACAGCTCCGGAATGTCATGCTCTTCAGCCTCCTCCTCCTCCTGCGCATCCTCATCCACTTTACCCTCCACACCAGTCCCAAGCTGGAAGCACTGCAGCACTGCCTCGGCGAAGCGGCAACAGACTGTGCTGCAGCTAATCTGCATAGGTGACAAACCCCACAATGCAGAAGAGGTGTGGACAGCTCTAAAACAGCATGCAGATCACTGGCTCACACCTCTGAACCTAAAGCCAGGAAAGGTTGTGTGTGACAATGGCCGGAACCTGGTGGCGGCTTTGAGGCGAGGCCAGCTGACACATGTTCCATGCATGGCCCATGTGCTCAACCTCGTGGTTCAGCGGTTTCTAAAGTCATACCCAGAGCTGTCTGATCTGCTGGTAAAAGTTCGCTGCCTGTCTGCACATTTTCGAAAGTCACCTACTGCTTCAGCCGGCCTTGCCGGCTTTCAGCGTCGTTTGCATCTTCCGGCTCACAGACTGGTGTGTGATGTCCCCACGCGTTGGAATTCAACTCTGCACATGTTGATCAGGATATGTGAGGAGAAGAGGGCAGTTGTTGAGTACCTGCATCACCTAAGCCGTCGGGAAATGGGTCAAACTCCACACATAACACCTGAGGAGTGGAGATGGATGTCCGACCTATGTACCATCCTCCAAAACTTTGAGGACTCCACCAAGATGGTGAGCGGCGATGACGCCATTATTAGCGTCACCATACCGCTTCTCTGCCTTCTAAAACGGTCTCTGCTCAAAACCAAACATGATGCATTGCAGGCGGAACACGATGAGTTGGAGCAAGAAACAGTAGTGGGTGTGGGTGATAACACACAGCCCAGCCTCGTCTCATCACAACGTGCAGTGGAGGACTATGACGAGGAGGAGGATGAAGACATGGAGCAACTCTCCGGCCAAATTGAGGATATGACATGCATACCAGTCATATGCTCAGTTCAGCGTGGCTGGCCAGAGGACAGGGTAGATGATGAGGAGGAGGAGGAGGAGGAGAAGGAGGAGGACAGCATGTTCAGTCATCGTGTTGGTCTGGATACTGAAGTGATGGCTGTTAAGAGTCTGGCGCACATGGATGACTTTATGGTAAGCTGCCTGTCTCGTGACCCTCGCGTTAAGAACATCTTGGCCGACAATCATTACTGGTTGGTAACACTGTTAGACCCACGCTACAAGGAGAACTTTATGTCTCTTATTCCCGAGGCGGAGAGGTCAGCCAAAATGCAGCAGTTCCGGAAGGCCATAGTCACGGAAGTAGGCAAAGCATTCCCTTCACAAAACGCTAGCGTCATAATTGTAACACTATTAGTTAAAAGAAAGGGATAAAATGTAAAAAAAACCAAAATAAGGCATGACCTTTTTTTAACATCAAATTTTTTTTTTTTAGATTTAACCAAAGAATGTGCACATTTGTTATAATAAACAAGTGAAAAATGTTGAAAATCAGTCATCCAAAGGTGTGTGAAAAAAATATATATATATGGTACCAATAAAAATGTCACTTTGTCCTGCAAAGAATGCAGCCCCCCAAATTATTTTTTTCCTCTGTGCGGCCCATACACCCAGCCGAGTTTGAGACCCCCTGCCTTACACTATATAGATATCATGTTCATTCCCCATCTATCTTGCTCAGGAGAGCATCCCTCTCCCCCGGCACCAAGAGCAGCTCATATTGAATTGTTACATTGACTAGTAACACTGCACACAGAAATGCACCTTAATATTCCACTGTTAACCCTTTCCTCCCAGCAGTAACACACAACTCCTCACCTTGATATCATGGTGATTTATGGTCAGAATGACTTCAATGTGATCAGTGATTTCTATTCTAGCTCTGCTCACATAGATTTTATATCCACACTCAACTATAGGCCGTTCTTCATATTTTGGGGGCTTTTAGTCAGATATACTAGTTTGTGCCTGTATAGTATTGGTGTAGATGGGAGTGTAGGGCATGGGTTACATGGCACTGTGGTGGGATACTGATGGGAGGTATTGGTGCTGTGTTTGATGCTTCTACTGGGTATTTTCCTACAAATACTGGAACAGCTCACTGCTTAGAATGATCCTTCCCAGCTCTATAATATATTATATATACCCCACAATGCAGGCTCACACACACATTTGTCTCAAGTGTGTTGTAGGGACACAGATACAGTCTTGGTCATGTGACTAAAGGCTACTTTACACACTGCGATATCGGTCCCGATATCGCTAGTGTGGGTACCCGCCCCATCTGTTGCGCGACACGGGCAAATCGCTGCCCATGCCGCACAACACCGACCAGACCCGTCACACATACTTACCTGACCGGCGACGTCGCTGTGACCGGCGAACCGCCTCCTTTCTAAGGGGGCGGTCCGTGCGGCGTCACAGCGACGTCACTGAGCGACCGCCCAATAGCAGCGGAGGGGCGGAGATGAGTGGCCGGAACATCCCGCCCACCTCCTTCCTTCCTCATAGCGGCTGGGAGGCAGGTAAGGAGAGGTTCCTCGTTTCTGCGGTGTCACACGGAGTGATGTGTGCTGCCGCAGGAGCGACGAACTACATCGTTACTGCTGCAGTAACGATAATCGAGAATGGAGACCCATGTCACCGATGAGCGATTTTGCACGTTTTTGCAACGATGCAAAATCGCTCATCGGTGTCACACGCAGCAACATCGCTAATGCGGCCGGATGTGCGTCACAAATTCCGTGACCCCAACGACTCCGCATTAGCGATGTCGCAGCGTGTAAAGCCCCCTTTAGTGGGAGTGGTGTACAGGGTCTTAGCAGTAAAGAGTATTCCATATTTCTGCCAGATACCCACAGAGATATTGAAATCTGAAAAAAGAGACTTCTGCTCATTGAAGGTAAGAACTGCTCACATAGCGTTCAACTCCACAGCAAACGAGTGCTCTAGCACTGGCATCTCAGCAGGGATATTCCCCTACTACACATGTGTGTCTGGGTCGCTGTGACAGTTTACAGGACATAACTCAAGGCACCTAGATAGAAGGCAGAGGTACTGGGATTGGTTGGTTTTTGGTGACGGAGGTGCAGGGGCTGGCGCCCATGTGCAGTGCTGGCTAAGGTATATTGATGATATTTTGATTTTTTGGCAGGGCACTGTGGAGCAGCTCGAGACATTTATGGAGGAACTTAATAACAACACCTTTAACATCAGATTGACGCATAAGCATAGCAGCAGTTGCGTTGACTTCCTGGATATTAAAATTTCATTCGGTTCTGAGCGAATTGTTCAGACCGACGTCCATAGAAAGGAAACATCAGTCAACGCACTGCTGCATGCTTCTTCTGCTCATACCCCCTCCACCATCCGGGCCGTACCGACTGGCCAGTTCCTCAGGATGAAGCAAATTTGTTCGTCAGACACTGCTTTTGAACAACAGTCTGCCGACCTCCAGCGCCATAGGGGTGGCAAAGGTGGTCTTCCCCCGGTCTGCCTCAGCAACGGACACTAGCCAATAGTGACTAGTGAGATCAAGGGTAGAAAAATAATTTGCAGTTCTCAATGCAGCTAGCGATTCCTCAATACGGGGGAGTGGTGCTGTCCTTCTTCTTTAACAGGACCAACGGAGCTGCCCAAAGGCTACAACTGTCACGGATAACCCCAGCCGCCTTCATGTTGCTCAACATGTCCTTGGTACACTGGTAATGTGAAGGTGGTATTGGCTTATAGCTCTCTTTGATGGGTGGGTGTGCACCTGTGGGGATGTAGTGTTGGACCCCTTTTATTCCCCCAAAATCTAGCGGATGTTTGCTGAAGACTTGCTCGCTCGTATTCTTGCACTACCCTGTGGACCCGCTTCTTGTGATGTGAAGGTGTGGAGTCAGTGCCTACGTGTAATTCCTTACACCACTCCTCTGGCTGACTTGGTGAGCAGTCACTGACTGGGTGGGGTGCAGTAATAGTGGATGCTGCTACTTGGATAGCATGTGTATCTACTGTGAACAGCTTATCAATGGTGGCAAGTCGGGGCAGCTTAACCTCCTGCTCTCCGCAGTTTAACACTCTCACGGGCACTCTTCCCTTCCGCACTAATGAATAAAACTATGATGTAAATATCATATAGATACCCCACAATTGTAAATAAAGGTAGGTTATGGGAAAAGGGGGAACAGGGAAAGAGGAAAATAGTGTAATAAAGTATACCTTCTGGGGGTGAGAGGAAATGGCAGCACAGCCAGTGGAGGTGAAGCAAAAGGAAGCCTGCAACTAAAGAGTTGAGAGCGTTATCACATGGTGACTGAGCCTGATTGTAAAGGGAGCATAGAGTGGAGCATACTCTGGGCACGTTAGAACCCAAGTTCTTAAACCATGAATATGGACCCCTTTTATTCTCCCAAAGTCTAGCGGATGTTTGCTGAAGACTTGCTCGTATTCTTGCACTACCCTGTGGACCCGCTTCTTGTGATGTGAAGGTGTGGAGTCAGTGCCTACGTGTAATTCCTTACACCACTCCTCTGGTTGACTTGGTGAGCTGTCACTGAATGGGTGTGGTGAAGTAACGGTGGATGCTGTGGCTTGGATATCATATTAAATATAGGGACCCCCATACAGTAGTATGAGAAATTTTTTTGTATTCAATGATCGGTATTACCTTCAGGGGCGCGGCACGTGGACGTGCGTTCCATTAGCCTCACTGCATTCCACTCCCATACAGGAAGTGGGCGCAGCTATTACTACGGTCGCACATAAAAGAACCCACAGCCACCACTGCACACAGCTGACTCCACCACTGGAAACCCACTTCTACACCAACGCAGGTAAGACAGGATCGGCACCTCTATGCTCCCGTTACAATCAGGCTCAGTCACCATGTGATAATGCTCTCAACAATTTAGTTGCAGGCTTCCCCTTGCTTCACCTCCACTGGCTGTGCTGCCATTTCCTCTCCCCCCTGGAAGGTATACTTTATTACACTATTTTCCTGTTTCCCTCTTCTCCCTTTTCCCATAACCTACCTTTATCTGCATTTGTGGGGTATCTATATACTATTTATATCACAGTTTTATTCATTAATACGGAAGGGAAGAGTGCGCGTGAGAGTGTTGAACTGCGGAGAGCAAGAGGTTAAGCTGCCCCGATTTGCCACCATTGATAAGCTGTTTACAGTAGATACACATGCTATCCAAGCAGCAGCAGCATCCACCATTACTGCACCCCACCCAGTCAGTGACAGCTCACCAAGTCAGCCAGAGGAGTGGTGTCAGGAATTACACGTAGGCACTGACTACACACCTTCACATCACAAGAAGGGGGTGCAAGTGTGACGCCCTGGACTAGCCAGTTAGTCACAGACATAACACACACACACACCCCCTTTCCCGGATAGTTACACTAGTCAGACACAAAACCGTTGTTGCCTCCCTCCAGGGGCTGATGTCCACACCAGGTGGGGCGGAGCCAGGCGGTTGGCCCCACCCACCAAGGAGTTCACAGGCCTGGAGGTGGGAAAACCAGTTAGTTAGTTGAAGTTCAGTTAAGAGTTGAACCGTGGAGGTAGTGAGTTCAGGGAAGAGCCCAGTTTTGGGTAGGAGTGCAAAACTGCTAGTGTCTGGGTCAGATCCCAGGCACTATGGGGAGATAAGGTATGCACACCAGTGACTATGTAAGGGGAATACATGAAATAGCAGAAACTGCTGTGTGAATACTGACTTGAAAAATTCAATAGCTATATGCAAGAGTGAATATGTGAAAAATGGAATCTGCATTACTGCCATGAACATATGAATCAAGAGAAATTTAGCTACTGAATTGATCAATGCAATAGAGCCCCAACACTACGCCAAAGTATTTCTCTACGTTGGGGTCCCTAGCTTGTGTGTGTCCTCTCATGCAGTTAAAAAACCTACCGTGTATGGGAAGCTGAGACCCAGGCTATTTATGCGTATGATATGGATTGGCAATAGGTGTGGTTGGGGAGGGTTCACAAACGAAAAAATACTAACAAATAGGAATAACGTTTGGAACACCATTCTAAGTCCGAACTGGGTGCAAAAACCTAAAAAAACATCACTATGGGGAGATAAGGTATGCACACCAGTGACTATGTAAGGGGAATACATGAAATAGCAGAAACTGCTGTGTGAATACTGACTTGAAAAATCCAATAGCATTAATTCACATAATCCTAGTGACTGCGCACACAACATGGCCAAACGAAAACAAAAGACAATACCTGGCCATTCAATCAAATGGAAACTCATAGGCAACACAGTCCATTAGACCAGGCAATTACATGCAGCCAAACAAAGTTCATGGGCCTTGCCTCAGAGTCGAACCCACAACCTCTTGGAGAACAAGCAAAGAGCCTACCACTAAACCAACTCAGTGAAGTTGGAAACCGACTCTACATTAATTAACATAATCCTAGTGACTGCGCACACAACATGGCCAAACAAAAGCAAAAGACAGTACCTGGCCTATCAATCCAATGGAAACTCATAGGTAACACAGTACATTGGACTAGGCAATTACATGCAGCCATACAAAGCCCATGGGTCTTGCCCCAGAGTCGAACCCACAAACTCTTGTAGCCAGGGCAAAGAGCCTACCACTACACCAACACAGAGAAGTAGGTGAATGACTCTACATTAATTCACATAATCCTAGTGACTACGCACACAACATGGCCAAACAAATGCAAAAGACATTATCTGGCCTATCAATCCAATGGAAACTCATAGGCAACACAGTCCATTAGACTAGGCACTTACATGCAGCCATGTAAAGTTCATGGGCATTGCCTCAGAGTCAAACCCACAACTTCTCGCAGCCAAGCAAAGAGCCTACCACTACACTAACACAGAGAAGCGGGAAACTGATTCTACATTAATTCACATAATCCTACCGACTGCGCACACAACATGGCCAAACAAAAGACAATACCTGGCCTATTCATTCAATGAAAACTCATAGGCAACACAGTCCATTGGACTAGGCAATTACATTCAACCATACAAAGTCCATGGGCTTTGCCTCAAAGTCAAACCCACAACTTCTTGTAACCCAAGGAAAGAGCCTACCACTACACCAACACAGAGAAGAGAATGACTCTACATTAATTCACATAATCCTAGTGACTGCGCACACAACATGACCAAACGAAAACAAAAGACAGTCCCTGGCCTATCAATCCAATGGAAACTCATAGACAACATAGTCCATTGGACTACGCAATTACATGCAGCCATACAAAGTCCATGGGCCTTGCCTCAGAGTCATACCCACAATCTCTGGCAGAACAAGCAAAGAGCCTACAACTTCACCAACACAAAGAAGTAGGAAGCTGCGTCTACATTAATTCACATAATCCTAGTGACTGCGCACACAACATGGCCAAACAAAAGCAAAAGACAGTACCTGGCCTATCAATCCAATGGGAACTCATAGGCAACACAGTTAATTGAACTAGGCAATTACATGCAGCCATACAAACTCCATGGGCCTTGCCTCAGAGTCAAACCCACAACCTCTTGCAGCTAAGCAAAGAGCCTTCCACTACAGCAACACAGAGAACTGGGAAACTGATTCTACATTAATTCACATAATCCTACCGACTGCGCACACAACATAACCAAACAAATGATAATACCTGGCCAATCAATCCAATGGAAACTCATAGCCAACACAGTCCATTGGACTAGGCAATTACACGCAGCCATATAAAGTCCATGGGCTTTGCCTCAGAGTCAAACCCACAATTTCTCGCAGCCCAAGCAAAGAGCCTACCACTACACCAAGACAGAGAAGTTGGAAACTGAGTTTACATTAGTTCACATAATCCTAGTGACTGCGCACACAACATGGCTAAACAAAAGCAAAAGACAGTACCTGGCCTATCAATCCAATGGGAACTCATAGGCAAAACAGTTAATTGAAATAGGCAATTACATGCAGCCATACAAACTCCAGGGGCCTTGCCTCAGAGTCGAACCCACAACCTCTTGCAGCTTAAGCAAAGAGACTACCACTACACCAACACAGAGAAGTAGGTGAATGACTCTACATTAATTCACATAATCCTAGTGACTGCGCACACAACATGGCCAAACAAAAGAAAAAGACAGTACCTGGCCTATCAATCCAATAGAAACTCATAGGCAAAGCAATCAATTGGACTAGGCAATTACATGCAGCCATACAAAGTCCATGGGCCTTGCCTCAAAGTCGAACTCACAACCTCTCGCAGCTCAAGCAAAGAGCCTACCACTACACCAACACAGAGAAATGTAAACCTGACTCTACATTATTTCACATAATCCTAGTGACTGCGCACACAACATGGCCAAACGAAAACAAAAGACAGTAACTGGCCTATCAATCCAATAGAAACTCATAGGCAACACAGTCCATTGGACTAAGCAATTACATGCAGCCATTCAAAGTCCATGAGCCTTGCATTAGAGTCGAACCCTCAACATCTCGCAGCCCAAGCAAAGAGCCTACCACTACACCAACACAGAGAAGTGGGAAACTGACTCTACATTAATTCCCATAACCCTAGTGACTGTGCACACAACATGGTCAAACAAAAGCAAAAGGCAGTACCTGGCCTATCAATCCAATGGAAACTCATAGGCAACATAGTCCATTGGACTAGGCAATTACATGCAGCCATACAAAGTCCATGGGCCTTGCCTCAGAGTCAAACCCACAACCTCTGGCAGAACAAGCAAAGAGCCTACAACTACAAAAACACAAAGAAGTAGGAAGCTGCGTCTACATTAATTCACATAATCCTAGTGACTGCGCACACAACATGGCCAAACAAAAGCAGAAGACATTACCTAGCCTATCAAGCCAATAGAAACTCATAGGCAACACAGTCAATTGAACTAGGCGATTACATGCAGCCATACAAACTCCATGGGCCTTGCCTCAGAGTCGAACCCACATCATCTCGCAGCCCAAGCAAAGAGCCTACCACTACACCAACACAGAGAAGTTGGAATCTGAGTTTACATTAGTTCACATAATCCTAGTGACTGCGCACACAACATGGCCAAACAAAAGCAAAAGACAGTACCTGGCCTATCAATCCGATGGGAACTCATAGGCAACACAGTCAATTGAACTAGGCGATTACATGCAGCCATACAAACTCCATGGGCCTTGCCTCAGAGTCGAACCCACAACCTCTCGCAGCTTAAGCAAAGAGACTACCACTACACCAACACAGAGAATTAGGTGAATGACTCTACATTAATTCACATAATCCTAGTGACTGCGCACACAACATGGCCAAACAAAAGCAAAAGACAGTACCTGGCCTATCATTCCAATTGAAACTCATAGGTAACATAGTCCATTGGACTAGGCAATAACATGCAGCCATACAAAGTCCATGGGCCTTGCCTCAGAGTCGAACTCACAACCTCTCGCAGCCCAAGAAAAAAGCCTACCACTACAGCAACACAGAGAAGTGTGAACCTGACTCTACATTAATTCACATAATCCTAGTGACTGCGCACACAACATGGCCAAACAAAAGCAAAAGACAGTACCTGGCCCATCAATCCAATGGAAACTCATAGGCAACACAGTCCATTGGACTAGACAATTACCTGGAGACATACAAAGTCCATGGGCCTTGCCTCAGAGTCAAACCCACAACCTCTCGCAGCCAAGCAAAGAGCCTACCACTACACCAACACAGAGAAGTGGGAAACTGATTCTACATTAATTCACATAATCCTACCGACTGCGCACACAACATGGCCAAACAAAAGAAAATACCTGGCCTATCAATCCAATGGAAACTCATAGGCAACACAGTCCATTAGACTAGGCAAATACATGCAGCCATACAAAGCCCATGGGCCTTGCCCCAGAGTCGAACCCACAACCTCTTGTAGCCCAAGCAAAGAGCCTACAAATACACCAACACAGAGAAGTGGAAAACTGATTCTACATTAATTCACATAATCCTAGTGACTGCGCACACAACATGGCCAAACAAAAGCAAAAGACATTACCTGGCCTATAAATCCAATAGAAACTCATAGGCAAAGCAATCAATTGGACTAGGCAATTACATGCAGCCATACAAAGTCCATGGGCCTTGCCTCAGAGTCGAACCCACAACCTCTTGTAGCCCAAGCAAAGAGCTTACAACTACACCAACACAAAAAAGTAGGAAGCTGCGTCTACATTAATTTACATATTCCTAGCGACTGCGCACACAAAATGGCCAAACAAAAGCAAAAGACATTATCTGGCCTATAAAGCCAATGGAAACTCATAGGCAACACAGTCCATTGGACTAAACAATTACATGCAGCCATACAAAGTCCATGGGCTTTGCCTCAGAGTCAAACCCACAATTTCTCGCAGCCCAAGCAAAGAGCCTACCACTACACCAACACAGACAAGTTGGAAACTGAGTTTACATTAGTTCACATAATCCTAGTGACTGTGCACACAACATGGCGAAACAAATGCAAAAGACATTATCTGGCCTATCAATCCAATGGAAACTCATAGGCAACACAGTCCATTAGACTAGGCAAATACATGCAGCCATACAAAGTTCATGGGCCTTGCCTCAGAGTCGAACCCACAACCTCTTGGAGAACAAGCAAAGAGCCTACCACTAAACCAACACAGAGAAGTTGGAAACTGATTCTACATTAATTCACATAATCCTACCGACTGCGCACACAACATGGCTAAACAAAAGCAAAAGACAGTACCTGGCTTATCAATCCAATGGAAACTCATAGGCAACACAGTCCATTGGACTAGGCAATAACATGCAGCCATAAAAAGTCCATGGGCCTTGCCTCAGAGTCAAACCCACAACCTTTCGCAGCTCAAGCAAAGAGCCTACCACTACACCAACACAGAGAAATGTGAACCTGCCTCAACATTAATTCACATAATCCTAGTGAGTGCGCACACAACATGGCCAAACGAAAACAAAAGACAGTACCTGGCCTATCAATCCAATGGAAACTCATAGGCAACACAGTCCATTGGACTAGGCAATTACATGCAGCCATAAAAAGTCCATGGGCCTTGCCTCAGAGTCAAACCCACAACCTCTCGCAGCCCAAGCAAAGAGCCTAACACTACACCAACACATAGAAATGTGAAACTGACTCTACATTAATTCACATAATCCTAGTGACTGCGCACACAACATGGCCAAACGAAAGCAAAATTCAATACCTGGCCTATCAATCCAATGGAAACTCATAGGCAACAAAGTCCATTGGACTAGGCAATTACATGCAGCCATAAAAAGTCCATGGGCCTTGCCTCAGAGTCAAACCCACAACCTCTCACAGCCCAAGCAAAGAGCCTACCACTACACCAACAAAGAGAAATGTGAAACTGACTCTACATTAATTCACATATTCCTAGTGACTGCGCACACAACATGGCCAAACAAAAGCAAAAGAAAGCACCTGGCCTATCAATCCAATGGAAACTCATAGGTAACGCAGTCCATTGGACTATGCAATTACATGCAGCCATACAAAGTCCATGGGCCTTGCCTCAGAGTCGAACTCACAACCTCTCGCAGCCCAACAAAAAAGCCTACCACTTCAGCAACACAGAGAAGTATGAAACTGTCTCTACATTAACTCACATAATCCTAGTGACTGCGCACAAAACATGGCCAAACGAAAACAAAAGACAGTACCTGGCCTATCAATCCATTGGACTAGGCAATTACATGCAGCCATACAAAGTCCATGGGCCTTGCCTCAGAGTCAAACCCACAACCTCTCACAGCCCAAGCAAAGAGCCTACCACTACACCAACACAGAGAAGTGCGAAACTGACTCAACATAAATTCACATAATCCTAGTGACTGCGCACACAACATGGCCAAACAAAAGCTAAAGACAGTCCCTTGCCTATCAATCCAATGGAAACTCATAGACAACATAGTCCATTGGAATAGGCAATTACATGCAGCCTCACAAAGTCCATGGGCCTTGCCTCAGAGTCAAACCCACAACCTCTGGCAGAACAAGCAAAGAGCCTACAACTAAACCAACACAAAGAAGTAGGAAGCTGCGTCTACATTAATTCACATAATCCTAGTGAATGCGCACACAACATGGCCAAACAAAAGCAAAAGACATTACCTGGCCTATCAGGCCAATGGAAACTCATAGGCAACACAGTCCATTGAACTAGGCGATTACATGCAGCCATACAAAGTCCATGGGCCATGCCGCAGAGTCAAACCCACCACCTCTCGCAGCCAAGCAAAGAGCCTACCACTACACCAATACAGAGAAGTGGGAAACTGATTCTACATTAATTCACATAATCCTACCGACTGCGCACACAACATGGCTAAACAAAAGCAAAAGACAGTACCTGGCTTATCAATCCAATGGAAACTCATAGGCAACACAGTCCATTGGACTAGGCAATAACATGCAGCCATACAAAGTCCATGGGCCTTGCCTCAAAGTCGAACTCACAACCTCTCGCAGCTCAAGCAAAGAGCTTACCACTACACCAACACAGAGAAATGTGATCCTGCCTCTACATTAATTCACATAATCCTAGTGACTGCGCACACAACATGGCCAAACGAAAGCAAAAGTCCATACCTGGCCTATCAATCCAATGGAAACTCATAGGCAACACAGTCCATTGGACTAGGCAATTACATGCAGCCATAAAAAGTCCATGGGCCTTGCCTCAGAGTCAAACCCACAACTTCTCGCAGCCCAAGCAAAGATCCTACCAATACACCAACACAGAGAAGTGGAAAACAGATTCTACATTAATTCACATAATCCTAGTGACTGCGCACACAACATGGCCAAACGAAAGCAAAAGACAGTACCTGGCCTATCAATCCAATGGAAACTCAGAGGCAACCCCATCCATTGGACTAGGCAATTACATGCAGCCATACAGAGTCCATGGGCCTTGCCTCAGAGTCTATCCCACAACCTTTGGCAGAACAAACAAAGAGCCTACAACCACACCAACACAAAGAAGTAGGAAGCTGCATCTACATTAATTCACATAATCCTAGTGACTGCGCACACAACATGGCCAAACAGAAGCAAAAGACATTACCTGGCCTATCAAGCCAATGGAAACTCATAGGCAACACAGTCCATTGAACTAGGCAATTACATGCAGCCATACAAAGTCCATGGGCCTTGCCTCAGAGTCAAACCCACAACCTCTCGCAGCCAAGCAAAGCGCCTTCCACTACACCAACACAGAGAAGTGGGAAACTGATTCTACATTAATTCACATAATCCTACCGACTTCGCACACAACATAACCAAACAAAAGACATTACCTGGCCTATCAGTCCAATGAAAACTCATAGGCAACACAGTACATTGGACTAGGCAATTACATGCAGCCATACAAAGTCTATGGGCTTTGCCTCAGAGTCAAACCCACATTTTCTCGCAGCCCAAGCAAAGAGCCTACCACTACACCAACACAGAGAAGTTGAAAACTGAGTTTACATTAGTTCACATAATCCTAGTGACTGCGCACACAACATGGCCAAACAAAAGCAAAAGGTAGTACCTGGCTTATCAATCCAATAGGAACTCATAGGTAACACAGTCAACTAAAATAGGCAATTACATGCAGCCATACAAACTCCATGGGCCTTGCCTCAAAGTCGACCCAACAACCTTTCGCAGCTTAAGCAAAGAGACTACCACTACACCAACACAGAGAAGTAGGTAAATGACTCTACATTAATTCACATAATCCTAGTGACTGCGCACACAACATGGCCAAACAAATGCAAAAGATATTATCTGGCCTATCAATCCAATGAAATCATAGGCAACATAGTCCATTAGACTAAGCAAAGTCATACAAAGTTAATGGGCCTTGCCTCAGAGTCGAACCCACAACCTCTTGGAGAACAAGCAAAGAGCCTACCACTAAACCAACACAGAGAAGTTGGAAACAGACTCTACAATAATTCACAGAATCCTAGTGACTGCGCACACAACATGGCCAAACAAAAGCAAAAGACAGTACCTGGCCTATCAATCCAATGGAAACTCAAAGCTAACACAGTACATTGGACTAGGCAATTACATGCAGCCATACAAAGTCCATGGGCCTTGCATTAGAGTCGAACCCACAACCTCTCGCAGCCCAAGCAAAGAGCCTACCACTACACCAACACAGAGAAGTGGGAAACTGATTTTACATTAATTCAAATAATCCTACTGACTGCGCACACAACATGGCCAAACAAAAGACAATACCTGGCCTATCAATTCAAAGGAAACTCATAGGCAACACAGTCCATTGGACTTGGCAATTACATGCAGCCATACAAAGTCCATGGGCTTTGCCTCAGAGTCAAACCCACAATTTCTCGCAGCCCAAGTTAATAGCCTACGATTACACCAACACAGAGAAGTTGGAAACTGAGTTTACATTAGTTCACATAATCCTAGTGACTGCGCACACAACATGGCCAAACAAAAGACAATACCTGGACTATCAATTCAATGGAAACTCATAGGCAACACAGTCAATTGAACTAGGCAATTACATGCTGCCATACAAACTCCATGTGCTTTGCCTCAGAGTCGAACCCACAACCTCTCACAGCTTAAGCAAAGAGACTACAACTACACCAACACAGAGAAGTAGGTGAATGACTCTACATTAATTCACATAATCCTAGTGACTGCGAACACAACATGGCCAAACAAAAGCAAAAGACAGTACCTGGCCTATCAATCCAATTGAAACTCATAGGCAACATAGTCCATTGGACTAGGCAATAACATGCAGCCATACAAAGTCCATGGGCCTTGCCTCAAAGTCTAACTCACAACCTCTCGCAGCTCAAGCAAAGAGCCTACCACTACACCAACACAGAGAAATGTAAACCTGACTCTACATTAATTCACATAATCCTAGTGACTGCGAACACAACATGGCCAAACATAAGCAAAAGGCAGTACCTGGCCTATCAATCCAATGGGAACTCATAGGCAACACAGTCAATTGAACTACGCAATTACATGCAGCCATACAAACTCCATGGGCCTTGCCTCAGAGTCGAACCCACAACCTCTCGCAGCTTAAGCAAAGAGCCTACCCCTAAACCAACACAGAGAAGTGGGAAACTGATTCTACATTAATTCACATAATCCTACCGACTGCGCACACAACACGGCCAAACAAAAGACAATACCTGGCCTATCAATTCAATGGAAACTCATAGGCAACACAGTCCATTGGACTAGGCAATTACATGCAGCCATACAAAGTCCATGGGCTTTGCCTAAAAGTCAAACCCACAACTTCTCGCAGCCAAGCAAAGAGCCTACCACTACACCAACACAGAGAAGTGGGAAACTGATTCTACATTAATTCACATAATCCTACCGACTGCGCACACAACATGGCCAAACAAAAGACAATACCTGGCCTATCAATCCAATGGAAACTCATAGGCAACACAGTCCATTAGACTAGGCAAATACATGCAGCCATATAAACTTCATGGGCCTTGCCTCAGAGTCGAACCCACATCCTCTTGGAGAACAAGCAAAAAGCCTACCACTAATCCAACACAGAGAAGTTGGAAACCGACTCTACATTAATTCACATAATCCTAGTGACTGCGCACACAACATGGCCAAACAAAAGCAAAAGACATTACCTGGCCTATCAATCCAATTTAAACTCATAGGTAACACAGTACATTACTAGGATTATGTGAATTAATGTAGAGTCAGGTTCACATTTCTCTGTGTTGGTGTAGTGGTAGGCTCTTTGCTTGAGCTGCGAGAGGTTGTGAGTTAGACTTTGAGGCATGGCCCATGGACTTTGTATGGCTGCATGTTATTGCCTAATCCAATGGACTATGTTGCCTATGAGTTTCAATTGGATTGATAGGCAAGGTACTGTCTTTTGCTTTTGTTTGGCCATGTTGTGTTCGCAGTCACTAGGATTATGTGAATTAATGTAGAGTCATTCACCTACTTCTCTGTGTTGGTGTAGTTGTAGTCTCTTTGTTGCTTATGAGTTTCAATTTGATTGATAGGCCAGGTACTGTCTTTTGCTTTTGTTTGGCCATGTTATGTGCGCAGTCACTAGGATTATGTGAATTAATGTAGTGTCATTCACCTTCTTCTCTGTGTTGGTGTAGTGGTAGTCTCTTTGTTTAAACTGCGAGAGGTTGTGGGTTCGACTCTGAGGCAAAGCCCATGGAGTTTGTATGGCAGCATGTAATTGCCTAGTTCAATTGACTGTGTTGCCTATGAGTTTCCATTGAATTGATAGGCCAGGTATTGTCTTTTGTTTGGCCATGTTGTGTGCGCAGTCACTAGGATTATGTGAACTAATGTAAACTCAGTTTCCAACTTCTCTGTGTTGGTGTAATCGTAGGCTATTTCCTTGGGCTGCGAGAAATTGTGGGTTTGACTCTGAGGCAAAGCCCATGGACTTTGTATGGCTGCATGTAATTGCCAAGTCCAATGGACTGTGTTGCCTATGAGTTTCCTTTGAATTGATAGGCCAGGTATTGTCTTTTGTTTGGCCATGTTGTGTGCGCAGTCGGTAGGATTATTTGAATTAATGTAGAAACAGTTTCCCACTTCTCTGTGTTGGTGTAGTGGTAGGCTCTTTGCTTGGGCTGCGAGAGGTTGTGGGTTCGACTCTAATGCAAGGCCCATGGACTTTGTATGTCTCCATGTAATTGTCTAGTCCAATGGACTGTGTTGCCTATGAGTTTCCATTGGTTTGATAGGCCAGGTACTGTCTTTTGCTTTTGTTTGGCCATGTTATGTGCGCAGTCACTAGGATTATGTGAATTAATGAAGAATTGGTTTTCCACTTCTCTGTGTTGGTGTATTAGTAGGCTCTTTGCTTGGGCTACGAGAGGGTGTGGGTTCGACTCTGGGGCAAGGCCAATGGGCTTTGTATGGCTGCATGTAATTGCCTAGTCCAATGTACTGTGTTAGCTTTGAGTTTCCATTGGATTGATAGGCAAGGTGCTGTCTTTTGCTTTTGTTTTGCCATGTTGTGTGCGCAGTCACTAGGATTCTGTGAATTAATGTAGAGTTTGTTTCCAACTTCTCTGTGTTGGTTTAGTGGTAGGCTCTTTGCTTGTTCTCCAAGAGGTTGTGGGTTCGACTCTGAGGCAAGGCCCATTAACTTTGTATGGCTGCATATATTTACTTAGTCTAATGGACTATGTTGCCTATGATTTCATTGGATTGATAGGCCAGATAATGTCTTTTGCATTTGTTTGGCCATGTTGTGTGCGCAGTCTCTAGGATTATGTGAATTAATGTAGAGTCCTTTACCTACTTCTCTGTGTTGGTGTAGTGGTAGTCTTTTTGCTTAAGCTGCGAAAGGTTGTTGGTTCGACTTTGAGGCAAGGCCCATGGAGTTTGTATGGATGCATGTAATTGCCTATTTCAGTTGACTGTGTTACCTATGAGTTCCTATTGGATTGATAGGCCAGGTACTACCTTTTGCTTTTGTTTGGCCATGTTGTGTGCGCAGTCACTAGGATTATGTGAACTAATGTAAACTCAGTTTTCAACTTCTCTGTGTTGGTGTAGTGGTAGGCTCTTTTCTTGGGCTGCGAGAAAATGTGGGTTTGACTCTGAGGCAAAGCCCATAGACTTTGTATGGCTGCATGTAATTGCCTAGTCCAATGGACTGTGTTGCCTATGAGTTTTCATTGGACTGATAGGCCAGGTATTATCTTTTGTTTGGTTATGTTAGGTGCGAAGTCGGTAGGATTATGTGAATTAATGTAGAATCAGTTTCCCACTTCTCTGTGTTGGTGTAGTGGAAGGCGCTTTGCTTGGCTGCGAGAAGTTGTCGGTTTCACTCTGAGGCAAGGCCCATGGACTTTGTATGGCTGCATGTAATTGCCTAGTTCAATGGACTGTGTTGCCTATGAGTTTCCATTGGCTTGATAGGCCAGGTAATGTCTTTTGCTTCTGTTTGGCCATGTTGTGTGCGCAGTCACTAGGATTATGTGAATTAATGTAGATGCAGCTTCCTACTTCTTTGTGTTGGTGTGGTTGTAGGCTCTTTGCTTGTTCTGCCAGAGGTTGTGGTATAGACTCTGAGGCAAGGCCCATGGACTCTGTATGGCTGCATGTAATTGCCTAGTCCAATGGATGGGGTTGCCTCTGAGTTTCCATTGGATTGATAGGCCAGGTACTGTCTTTAGCTTTTGTTTGGCCATGTTGTGTGCGCAGTCACTAGGATTATGTGAGTTAATGTAGAGTCGGTTTCACACTTCTCCGTGTTGCTGTAGTGGTAGGCTTTTTTCTTGGGCTGCGAGAGGTTGTGAGTTCGACTCTGAGGCAAGGCCCATGGACTTTTTATGGCTGCATGTAATTGCATAGTCCAATGGACTGTGTTACCTATGAGATTCCACTGGATTGATAGGCCAGGTGCCTTCTTTTGCTTTTGTTTGGCCATGTTTTGTGCGCAGTCACTAGGATTATGTGAATTAATGTTGAGTCAGTTTCCCACTTCTCTGTGTTGGTGTAGTGGTAGGCTCTTTGCTTGGGCTGGGAGAGGTTGTGAGTTCGACTCAAATGCAAGGCTCATGGACTTTGTATGGCTGCATCTAATTGCCTAGTCCAAAGGACTGTGTTGCCTATGAGTTTCCATTGGATTGATAGGCCCGGTATTGACTTTTGCTTTCGTTTGGCCATGTTGTGTGCGCAGTCACTAGGATTATGTGAATTAATATAGAGTCAGTTTCACATTTCTCTGTGTTGGTGTAGTGGTAGGCTCTTTGCTTGAGCTGCGAGAGGTTGTGGATTTGACTCTGAGGAAAGGCCCTTGGACTTTTTATGGCTGCATGTAATTGCCTAGTATAATGGACTGTGTTGCCTATGAGTTTCCATTGGATTGATAGGCCAGGTATTGACTTTTGCTTTCGTTTGGCCATGTTGTGTGCGCAGTCACTAGGTTTATGTGAATTAATGTAGAGTCAGGTTCACATTTCTCTGTGTTGGTGTAGTAGTAGGCTCTTTGCTTAAACTGCGAGAGGTTGTGAGTTCGACTTTGAGGCAAGGCCCATGGACATTGTATGGCTGCATGTTATTGCCTAGTCCAATGGACTATGTTGCTTATGAGCTTCAATTGGATTGATAGGCCAGATACTGTCTTTTGCTTTTGTTTGGCCATGTTGTGTGCGCAGTCACTAGGATTATGTGAATTAATGTAGAGTCATTCACCTACTTCTCTGTGTTGGTTTAGTGGTAGGCTCTTTGCTTGTTCTCCAAGAGGTTGTGGGTTCGACTCTGAGGCAAGGCCCATGAACTTTGTATGGCTGCATGTATTTGCCTAGTCTAATGGACTGTGTTGCCTATGAGTTTCCATTGGATTGATAGGCCAGATAATGTCTTTTGCATTTGTTTGGCCATGTTGTGTGCACAGTCACTAGGATTATGTGAACTAATGTAGACGCAGCTTCCTACTTTTTTGTGTTGGTGTAGTTGTAAGCTCTTTGCTTGTTCTGCCAGAGGTTGTGGGTTTGATTCTGAGGCAAGGCCCATGGACTTTGTATGGCTGCATGTAATTGTCTTGTCCAATGGACTGTGTTGCCTATGAGTTTCCACTGGTTTGATAGGCCAGGTAATGTCTTTTGCTTTTGTTTGGCCATGTTGTGTGCGCAGTCACTAGGAATATGTGAATTAATGTAGACGCAGCTTCCTACTTTTTTGTGTTGGTGTAGTTGTAAGCTCTTTGCTTGTTCTGCCAGAGGTTGTGGGTTTGACTCTGAGGCAAGGCCCATGGACTTTGTATGGCTGCATGTAATTGCCTAGTCCAATGGACTATGTTGTCTATGAGTTTCCATTGGATTGATAGGCCAGGGACTGTCTTTTGCTTTTGTTTGGCCATGTTGTGTGCGCAGTCACTAGGATTATGTGAATTTATGTTGAGTCAGTTTCGCTCTTCTCTGTGTTGGTGTAGTGGTAGGCTCTTTGCTTGGGCTGAGAGAGGTTGTGGGTTTGACTCTGAGACAAGGCCTATGGACTTTGTATGGCTGCATGTAATTGCCTAGTCCAATTGATTGCGTTGCCTATGAGTTTCCATTGGATTGATAGGCCAGGTACCGTCTTTTGCTTTTGTTTGGCCATGTTGTGTGCGCAGTCACTAGGATTATGTGAATTAATGTAGAATCTGTTTTCCACTTCTCTGTGTTGGTGTATTGGTAGGCTCTTTGCTTGGGCTACGAGAGGTTGTGGGTTTGACTCTGGGGCAAGGCCCATGGGCTTTGTATGGCTGCATGCAATTGCCTAGTCCAATGTACTGTGTTACCTATGAGTTTACATTGGATTGATAGGCCAGGTAATGTCTTTTGCTTTTGTTTGGCCATGTTGTGTGCGCAGTCACTAGGATTATGTGAATTAATGTAGAGTCA
Organism: Anomaloglossus baeobatrachus; assembly: GCF_048569485.1. Lineage (NCBI taxonomy): Eukaryota > Metazoa > Chordata > Amphibia > Anura > Aromobatidae > Anomaloglossus > Anomaloglossus baeobatrachus. The sequence goes on from NW_027444941.1 coordinate 23,302, forward strand.
GTTTCCAACTTCTCTGTGTTGGTTTAGTGGTAGGCTCTTTGCTTGTTCTCCAAGAGAGCTTGTCCTGTTTGGTGGAGATGATATTTAATTAAATAAGTAGAAATCCACTAAAAGTTTTGTTTGGTTATCTTGCAATCCCGAGATAATCGTTTCCATTTGTACCTTAATGGCAATGACGCTATACAATTGAACACATATCATCCTGTTATCCATATAGGTGTGTATTTACCTGCTTGACTATTTTTGGTTGTTTGATCCAGAATGTTTCTCCAGATAGGTCATGTGGAAATTTTCTTTCCTCAGTACAAATGTTTTCACTATGGCTTTGGAAAAATTTTTTGTATGTGCCTCATGGTCATTTGACCCATTGTACTCTCAAGTAGCAATATATTGTACTGTTATGTTGTACTATGTACTAATTACGTGTTTATATGGTTTTGTAACCCTTTATGATCTTAGATAACTTTATCCTTGATAAAGACCTAAAAACAAGGTCGAAACGTTGGATGAATTATCCTTTTGCACAAATAAAGAATTTTCAGCATTCCAAGAGTTCTTTTCTTACGTTATTAATCACTATAGTGTACCAGAGCTATTTCTTTTGAATTGACTCTTATTTTTTCTGAGCACCTGCTATATACACAGTGAGCCAGACATATTCAATTTTCATTCAGAAGGCAGAGGGAAGCCTTAGCAGCTGAGCATATATCTTTGCTTGTGAGCATTAGAACAGGCCGGCGATTACAGGGTAACATGAAAAATGTCCAGCTTGCATTATGACTAGAACATGACAATATCCTTTTAAGTACTAACCTATGATGCGTTCCTAAGCAGTTGATGTTATATGTTCTACATTTCATTTTCTGCATACTTTACAAGTAGTAGAATTTGCTTTGATATAGGCAACTGGATTTTCACAATGAAAAGGCAAAGGATAACGCCCGAAAAAGACGCCATACATTATGTCAGTGCCATCACTGACAAACCTGGATTGACCATGAAATACGGTATGGAGAGCTGTTGTCATCGTATTAGATAGATAAGAATGATTATATGTATTGTAGAAATGTCTCCTATCATGTTCCCTAATTTTTTATTATGTCCACATCCTGGTCCCCATCTTGGACATCATAACAAACGTGCACTTTTTTGTTTAATTTACACATTGGACCATAGGAAAAATGACACTACAGCTACAGAGGTGACCGTCTGATAGCCCAGCTCGACTATCCATCTCTACTGAAGACCCTTTCAGCTTTTTGAGAGTTGGGTGGAGGACATCATCTCTGAAAATAGGGTCCCACAGCTGCACCCCATCAGTGTGAGCAGGACTCTTAGGACTCTTAGAAGAGTCAATGCTCTGAGACCATGGGGGGAGCTTAGCCCCCTCTCTTCGTCACTGAGGATGATTTCATTTTTCAGGGATTAGAGAGGGTGGTCCGTGTGGTGGACTGCAGGTATGGAGAGCTGTTGTCATCGTATTAAATAGATAAGAATGATTATATGTATTGTAGAAATGTCTCCTATCATGTTCCCTAATTTTTTATTATGTCCACATCCTGGTCCCCATCTTGGACATCATAACAAACGTGCACTTTTTTGTTTAATTTACACATTGGACCATAGGAAAAATGACACTACAGCTACAGAGGTGACCGTCTGATAGCCCAGCTCGACTATCCATCTCTACTGAAGACCCTTTCAGCTTTTTGAGAGTTGGGTGGAGGACATCATCTCTGAAAATAGGGTCCCACAGCTGCACCCCATCAGTGTAAGCAGGACTCTTAGGACTCTTAGAAGAGTCAGTGCTCTAAAACCATGGGGGCGCTTAGCCCCCTCTCTTCGTCCCTGAGGATGATTTCATTTTTCAGGGATTAGAGAGGGTGGTCCTTGTGGTGGACTGCAGGTATGGAGAGCTGTTGTCATCGTATTAGATAGATAAGAATGATTATATGTATTGTAGAAATGTCTCCTATCATGTTCCCTAATTTCTTATTATGTCCACATCCTGGTCCCCATCTTGGACATCATAACAAACGTGCACTTTTTTGTTTAATTTACACATTGGACCATAGGAAAAATGACACTACAGCTACAGAGGTGACCGTCTGATAGCCCAGCTCGACTATCCATCTCTACTGAAGACCCTTTCAGCTTTTTGAGAGTTGGGTGGAGGACATCATCTCTGAAAATAGGGTCCCACAGCTTCACCCCATCAGTGTGAGCAGGACTCTTAGGACTCTTAGAAGAGTCAATGCTCTGGTACCATGGGGGGCGCTTGGCCCCCTCTCTTCGTCACTGAGGATGATTTCATTTTTCAGGGATTAGAGAGGGTGGTCCTTGTGGTGGACTGCAGGTATGGAGAGCTGTTGTCATCGTATTAGATAGATAAGAATGATTATATGTATTGTAGAAATGTCTCCTATCATGTTCCCTAATTTTTTATTATGTCCACATCCTGGTCCCCATCTTGGACATCATAACAAACGTGCACTTTTTTGTTTAATTTACACATTGGACCATAGGAAAAATGACACTACAGCTACAGAGGTGACCGTCTGATAGCCCAGCTCGACTATCCATCTCTACTGAAGACCCTTTCAGCTTTTTGAGAGTTGGGTGGAGGACATCATCTCTGAAAATAGGGTCCCACAGCTTCACCCCATCAGTGTGAGCAGGACTCTTAGGACTCTTAGAAGAGTCAATGCTCTGGTACCATGGGGGGCGCTTGGCCCCCTCTCTTCGTCACTGAGGATGATTTCATTTTTCAGGGATTAGAGAGGGTGGTCCTTGTGGTGGACTGCAGGTATGGAGAGCTGTTGTCATCGTATTAGATAGATAAGAATGATTATATGTATTGTAGAAATGTCTCCTATCATGTTCCCTAATTTTTTATTATGTCCACATCCTGGTCCCCATCTTGGACATCATAACAAACGTGCACTTTTTTGTTTAATTTACACATTGGACCATAGGAAAAATGACACTACAGCTACAGAGGTGACCGTCTGATAGCCCAGCTCGACTATCCATCTCTACTGAAGACCCTTTCAGCTTTTTGAGAGTTGGGTGGAGGACATCATCTCTGAAAATAGGGTCCCACAGCTGCACCCCATCAGTGTGAGCAGGACTCTTAGGACTCTTAGAAGAGTTAATGCTCTGAGACCATGGGGGCGCTTAGCCCCCTCTCTTCGTCACTGAGGATGATTTCATTTTTCAGGGATTAGAGAGGGTGGTCCTTGTGGTGGACTGCAGGTATGGAGAGCTGTTGTCATCGTATTAGATAGATAAGAATGATTATATGTATTGTAGAAATGTCTCCTATCATGTTCCCTAATTTTTTATTATGTCCACATCCTGGTCCCCATCTTGGACATCATAACAAACGTGCACTTTTTTGTTTAATTTACACATTGGACCATAGGAAAAATGACACTACAGCTACAGAGGTGACCGTCTGATAGCCCAGCTCGACTATCCATCTCTACTGAAGACCCTTTCAGCTTTTTGAGAGTTGGGTGGAGGACATCATCTCTGAAAATAGGGTCCCACAGCTGCACCCCATCAGTGTGAGCAGGACTCTTAGGACTCTTAGAAGAGTCAATGCTCTGAGACCATTGGGGGCACTTAGCCCCCTCTCTTCATCACTGAGGATGATTTCATTTTTCAGGGATTAGAGAGGGTGGTCCTTGTGGTGGACTGCAGATATGGAGAGCTGTTATCATCGTATTAGATAGATAAGAATGATTATATGTATTGTAGAAATGTCTCCTATCATGTTCCCTAATTTTTTATTATGTCCACATCCTGGTCCCCATCTTGGACATCATAACAAACGTGCACTTTTTTGTTTAATTTACACATTGGACCATAGGAAAAATGACACTACAGCTACAGAGGTGACCGTCTGATAGCCCAGCTCGACTATCCATCTCTACTGAAGACCCTTTCAGCTTTTTGAGAGTTGGGTGGAGAACATCATCTCTGAAAATAGGGTCCCACAGCTGCACCCCATCACTGTGAGCAGGACTCTTAGGACTCTTAGAAGAGTCAATGCTCTGAGACCATGGGGGGCGCTTAGCCCCCTCTCTTCGTCACTGAGGATGATTTCACTTTTCAGGGAATAGAGAGGGTGGTCCTTGTGGTGGACTGCAGGTATGGAGAGCTGTTGTCATCGTATTAGATAGATAAGAATGATTATATGTATTGTAGAAATGTCTCCTATCATGTTCCCTATTTTTTTATTATGTCCACATCCTGGTCCCCATCTTGGAAATCATAACAAACGTGCACTTTTTTGTTTAATTTACACATTGGACCATAGGAAAAATGACACTACAGCTACAGAGGTGACCGTCTGATAGCCCAGCTCGACTATCCATCTCTACTGAAGACCCTTTCAGCTTTTTGAGAGTTGGGTGGAGGACATCATCTCTGAAAATAGGGTCCCACAGCTGCACCCCATCAGTGTGAGCAGGAATCTTAGGACTCTTAGAAGAGTCAATGCTCTGAGACCATGGGGGGCGCTTAGCCCCCTCTCTTCGTCACTGAGGATGATTTCATTTTTCAGGGATTAGAGAGAGTGGTCCTTGTGGTGGACTGCAGGTATGGAGAGCTGTTGTCATCGTATTAGATAGATAAGAATGATTATATGTATTGTAGAAATGTCTCCTATCATGTTCCCTAATTTTTTATTATGTCCACATCCTGGTCCCCATCTTGAACATCATAACAAACGTGCACTTTTTTGTTTAATTTACACATTGGACCATAGGAAAAATGACACTACAGCTACAGAGGTGACCGTCTGATAGCCCAGCTCGACTATCCATCTCTACTGAAGACCCTTTCAGCTTTTTGAGAGTTGGGTGGAGGACATCATCTCTGAAAATAGGGTCCCACAGCTGCACCCCATCAGTGTAAGCAGGACTCTTAGGACTCTTAGAAGAGTCAATGCTCTAAAACCATGGGGGGCGCTTAGCCCCCTCTCTTCGTCCCTGAGGATGATTTCATTTTTCAGGGATTAGAGAGGGTGGTCCTTGTGGTGGACTGCAGGTATGGAGAGCTGTTGTCATCGTATTAGATAGATAAGAATGATTATATGTATTGTAGAAATGTCTCCTATCATGTTCCCTAATTTCTTATTATGTCCACATCCTGGTCCCCATCTTGGACATCATAACAAACGTGCACTTTTTTGTTTAATTTACACATTGGACCATAGGAAAAATGACACTACAGCTACAGAGGTGACCGTCTGATAGCCCAGCTCGACTATCCATCTCTACTGAAGACCCTTTCTGCTTTTTGAGAGTTGGGTGGAGGACATCATCTCTGAAAATAGGGTCCCACAGCTTCACCCCATCAGTGTGAGCAGGACTCTTAGGACTCTTAGAAGAGTCAATGCTCTGGTACCATGGGGGGCGCTTGGCCCCCTCTCTTCGTCACTGAGGATGATTTCATTTTTCAGGGATTAGAGAGGGTGGTCCTTGTGGTGGACTGCAGGTATGGAGAGCTGTTGTCATCGTATTAGATAGATAAGAATGATTATATGTATTGTAGAAATGTCTCCTATCATGTTCCCTAATTTTTTATTATGTCCACATCCTGGTCCCCATCTTGGACATCATAACAAACGTGCACTTTTTTGTTTAATTTACACATTGGACCATAGGAAAAATGACACTACAGCTACAGAGGTGACCGTCTGATAGCCCAGCTCGACTATCCATCTCTACTGAAGACCCTTTCAGCTTTTTGAGAGTTGGGTGGAGGACATCATCTCTGAAAATAGGGTCCCACAGCTGCACCCCATCAGTGTGAGCAGGACTCTTAGGACTCTTAGAAGAGTCAATGCTCTGAGACCATTGGGGGCACTTAGCCCCCTCTCTTCATCACTGAGGATGATTTCATTTTTCAGGGATTAGAGAGGGTGGTCCTTGTGGTGGACTGCAGATATGGAGAGCTGTTATCATCGTATTAGATAGATAAGAATGATTATATGTATTGTAGAAATGTCTCCTATCATGTTCCCTAATTTTTTATTATGTCCACATCCTGGTCCCCATCTTGGACATCATAACAAACGTGCACTTTTTTGTTTAATTTACACATTGGACCATAGGAAAAATGACACTACAGCTACAGAGGTGACCGTCTGATAGCCCAGCTCGACTATCCATCTCTACTGAAGACCCTTTCAGCTTTTTGAGAGTTGGGTGGAGAACATCATCTCTGAAAATAGGGTCCCACAGCTGCACCCCATCACTGTGAGCAGGACTCTTAGGACTCTTAGAAGAGTCAATGCTCTGAGACCATGGGGGGCGCTTAGCCCCCTCTCTTCGTCACTGAGGATGATTTCACTTTTCAGGGAATAGAGAGGGTGGTCCTTGTGGTGGACTGCAGGTATGGAGAGCTGTTGTCATCGTATTAGATAGATAAGAATGATTATATGTATTGTAGAAATGTCTCCTATCATGTTCCCTATTTTTTTATTATGTCCACATCCTGGTCCCCATCTTGGAAATCATAACAAACGTGCACTTTTTTGTTTAATTTACACATTGGACCATAGGAAAAATGACACTACAGCTACAGAGGTGACCGTCTGATAGCCCAGCTCGACTATCCATCTCTACTGAAGACCCTTTCAGCTTTTTGAGAGTTGGGTGGAGGACATCATCTCTGAAAATAGGGTCCCACAGCTGCACCCCATCAGTGTGAGCAGGGATCTTAGGACTCTTAGAAGAGTCAATGCTCTGAGACCATGGGGGGCGCTTAGCCCCCTCTCTTCGTCACTGAGGATGATTTCATTTTTCAGGGATTAGAGAGAGTGGTCCTTGTGGTGGACTGCAGGTATGGAGAGCTGTTGTCATCGTATTAGATAGATAAGAATGATTATATGTATTGTAGAAATGTCTCCTATCATGTTCCCTAATTTTTTATTATGTCCACATCCTGGTCCCCATCTTGAACATCATAACAAACGTGCACTTTTTTGTTTAATTTACACATTGGACCATAGGAAAAATGACACTACAGCTACAGAGGTGACCGTCTGATAGCCCAGCTCGACTATCCATCTCTACTGAAGACCCTTTCAGCTTTTTGAGAGTTGGGTGGAGGACATCATCTCTGAAAATAGGGTCCCACAGCTGCACCCCATCAGTGTAAGCAGGACTCTTAGGACTCTTAGAAGAGTCAATGCTCTAAAACCATGGGGGGCGCTTAGCCCCCTCTCTTCGTCCCTGAGGATGATTTCATTTTTCAGGGATTAGAGAGGGTGGTCCTTGTGGTGGACTGCAGGTATGGAGAGCTGTTGTCATCGTATTAGATAGATAAGAATGATTATATGTATTGTAGAAATGTCTCCTATCATGTTCCCTAATTTCTTATTATGTCCACATCCTGGTCCCCATCTTGGACATCATAACAAACGTGCACTTTTTTGTTTAATTTACACATTGGACCATAGGAAAAATGACACTACAGCTACAGAGGTGACCGTCTGATAGCCCAGCTCGACTATCCATCTCTACTGAAGACCCTTTCTGCTTTTTGAGAGTTGGGTGGAGGACATCATCTCTGAAAATAGGGTCCCACAGCTTCACCCCATCAGTGTGAGCAGGACTCTTAGGACTCTTAGAAGAGTCAATGCTCTGGTACCATGGGGGGCGCTTGGCCCCCTCTCTTCGTCACTGAGGATGATTTCATTTTTCAGGGATTAGAGAGGGTGGTCCTTGTGGTGGACTGCAGGTATGGAGAGCTGTTGTCATCGTATTAGATAGATAAGAATGATTATATGTATTGTAGAAATGTCTCCTATCATGTTCCCTAATTTTTTATTATGTCCACATCCTGGTCCCCATCTTGGACATCATAACAAACGTGCACTTTTTTGTTTAATTTACACATTGGACCATAGGAAAAATGACACTACAGCTACAGAGGTGACCGTCTGATAGCCCAGCTCGACTATCCATCTCTACTGAAGACCCTTTCAGCTTTTTGAGAGTTGGGTGGAGGACATCATCTCTTAAAATAGGGTCCCACAGCTGCACCCCATCAGTGTAAGCAGGACTCTTAGGACTCTTAGAAGAGTCAATGCTCTAAAACCATGGGTGGCGCTTAGCCCCCTCTCTTCGTCACTGAGGATGATTTCATTTTTCAGGGATTAGAGAGGGTGGTCCTTGTGGTGGACTGCAGGTATGGAGAGCTGTTGTCATCGTATTAGATAGATAAGAATGATTATATGTATTGTAGAAATGTCTCCTAATATGTTCCCTAATTTTTTATTATGTCCACATCCTGGTCCCCATCTTGGACATCATAACAAACGTGCACTTTTTTGTTTAATTTACACATTGGACCATAGGAAAAATGACACTACAGCTACAGAGGTGACCGTCTGATAGCCCAGCTCGACTATCCATCTCTACTGAAGACCCTTTCAGCTTTTTGAGAGTTGGGTGGAGGACATCATCTCTGAAAATAGGTTCCCACAGCTGCACCCCATCAGTGTGAGCAGGACTCTTAGGACTCTTAGAAGAGTCAATGCTCTGAGACCATTGGGGGCACTTAGCCCCCTCTCTTCATCACTGAGGATGATTTCATTTTTCAGGGATTAGAGAGGGTGGTCCTTGTGGTGGACTGCAGATATGGAGAGCTGTTATCATCGTATTAGATAGATAAGAATGATTATATGTATTGTAGAAATGTCTCCTATCATGTTCCCTAATTTTTTATTATGTCCACATCCTGGTCCCCATCTTGGACATCATAACAAACGTGAACTTTTTTGTTTAATTTACACATTGGACCATAGGAAAAATGACACTACAGCTACAGAGGTGACCGTCTGATAGCCCAGCTCGACTATCCATCTCTACTGAAGACCCTTTCAGCTTTTTGAGAGTTGGGTGGAGGACATCATCTCTGAAAATAGGGTCCCACAGCTGCACCCCATCAGTGTGAGCAGGACTCTTAGGACTCTTAGAAGAGTCAATGCTCTGAGACCATGGGGGGCGCTTAGCCCCCTCTCTTCGTCACTGAGGATGATTTCATTTTTCAGGGATTAGAGAGGGTGGTCCTTGTGGTGGACTGCAGGTATGGAGAGCTGTTGTCATCGTATTAAATAGATAAGAATGATTATATGTATTGTAGAAATGTCTCCTATCATGTTCCCTAATTTTTTATTATGTCCACATCCTGGTCCCCATCTTTGACATCATAACAAACGTGCACTTTTTTGTTTAATTTACACATTGGACCATAGGAAAAATGACACTACAGCTACAGAGGTGACCGTCTGATAGCCCAGCTCGACTATCCATCTCTACTGAAGACCCTTTCAGCTTTTTGAGAGTTGGGTGGAGAACATCATCTCTGAAAATAGGGTCCCACAGCTGCACCCCATCAGTGTGAGCAGGACTCTTAGGACTCTTAGAAGAGTCAATGCTCTGAGACCATGGGGGGCGCTTAGCCCCCTCTCCTCGTCACTGAGGATGATTTCACTTTTCAGGGAACAGAGAGGGTGGTCCTTGTGGTGGACTGCAGGTATGGAGAGCTGTTGTCATCGTATTAGATAGATAAGAATGATTATATGTATTGTAGAAATGTCTCCTATCATGTTCCCTATTTTTTTATTATGTCCACATCCTGGTTCCCATCTTGGAAATCATAACAAACGTGCACTTTTTTGTTTAATTTACAAATTGGACAATAGGAAAAATGACACTACAGCTACAGAGGTGACCGTCTGATAGCCCAGCTCGACTATCCATCTCTACTGAAGACCCTTTCAGCTTTTTGAGAGTTGGGTGGAGGACATCATCTCTGAAAATAGGGTCCCACAGCTGCACCCCATCAGTGTGAGCAGGAATCTTAGGACTCTTAGAAGAGTCAATGCTCTGAGACCATGGGGGGCGCTTAGCCCCCTCTCTTCGTCACTGAGGATGATTTCATTTTTCAGGGATTAGAGAGAGTGGTCCTTGTGGTGGACTGCAGGTATGGAGAGCTGTTGTGATCGTATTAGATAGATAAGAATGATTATATGTATTGTAGAAATGTCTCCTATCATGTTCCCTAATTTTTTATTATGTCCACATCCTGGTCCCCATCTTGAACATCATAACAAACGTGCACTTTTTTGTTTAATTTACACATTGGACCATAGGAAAAATGACACTACAGCTACAGAGGTGACCGTCTGATAGCCCAGCTCGACTATCCATCTCTACTGAAGACCCTTTCAGCTTTTTGAGAGTTGGGTGGAGGACATCATCTCTGAAAATAGGGTCCCACAGCTTCACCCCATCAGTGTGAGCAGGACTCTTAGGACTCTTAGAAGAGTCAATGCTCTGGTACCATGGGGGGCGCTTGGCCCCCTCTCTTCGTCACTGAGGATGATTTCATTTTTCAGGGATTAGAGAGGGTGGTCCTTGTGGTGGACTGCAGGTATGGAGAGCTGTTGTCATCGTATTAGATAGATAAGAATGATTATATGTATTGTAGAAATGTCTCCTATCATGTTCCCTAATTTTTTATTATGTCCACATCCTGGTCCCCATCTTGGACATCATAACAAACGTGCACTTTTTTGTTTAATTTACACATTGGACCATAGGAAAAATGACACTACAGCTACAGAGGTGACCGTCTGATAGCCCAGCTCGACTATCCATCTCTACTGAAGACCCTTTCAGCTTTTTGAGAGTTGGGTGGAGGACATCATCTCTGAAAATAGGGTCCCACAGCTTCACCCCATCAGTGTGAGCAGGACTCTTAGGACTCTTAGAAGAGTCAATGCTCTGGTACCATGGGGGGCGCTTGGCCCCCTCTCTTCGTCACTGAGGATGATTTCATTTTTCAGGGATTAGAGAGGGTGGTCCTTGTGGTGGACTGCAGGTATGTAGAGCTGTTGTCATCGTATTAGATAGATAAGAATGATTATATGTATTGTAGAAATGTCTCCTATCATGTTCCCTAATTTTTTATTATGTCCACATCCTGGTCCCCATCTTGGACATCATAACAAATGTGCACTTTTTTGTTTAATTTACACATTGGACCATAGGAAAAATGACACTACAGCTACAGAGGTGACCGTCTGATAGCCCAGCTCGACTATCCATCTCTACTGAAGACCCTTTCAGCTTTTTGAGAGTTGGGTGGAGGACATCATCTCTGAAAATAGGGTCCCACAGCTGCACCCCATCAGTGTGAGCAGGACTCTTAGGACTCTTAGAAGAGTTAATGCTCTGAGACCATGGGGGCGCTTAGCCCCCTCTCTTCGTCACTGAGGATGATTTCATTTTTCAGGGATTAGAGAGGGTGGTCCTTGTGGTGGACTGCAGGTATGGAGAGCTGTTGTCATCGTATTAGAGAGATAAGAATGATTATATGTATTGTAGAAATGTCTCCTATCATGTTCCCTAATTTTTTATTATGTCCACATCCTGGTCCCCATCTTGGACATCATAACAAACGTGCACTTTTTTGTTTAATTTACACATTGGACCATAGGAAAAATGACACTACAGCTACAGAGGTGACCGTCTGATAGCCCAGCTCGACTATCCATCTCTACTGAAGACCCTTTCAGCTTTTTGAGAGTTGGGTGGAGGACATCATCTCTGAAAATAGGGTCCCACAGCTGCACCCCATCAGTGTGAGCAGGACTCTTAGGACTCTTAGAAGAGTCAATGCTCTGAGACCATTGGGGGCACTTAGCCCCCTCTCTTCGTCACTGAGGATGATTTAATTTTTCAGGGATTAGGGAGGGTGGTCCTTGTGGTGGACTGCAGGTATGGAGAGCTGTTGTCATCGTATTAAATAGATAAGAATGATTATATGTATTGTAGAAATGTCTCCTATCATGTTCCCTAATTTTTTATTATGTCCACATCCTGGTCCCCATCTTGGACATCATAACAAACGTGCACTTTTTTGTTTAATTTACACATTGGACCATAGGAAAAATGACACTACAGCTACAGAGGTGACCGTCTGATAGCCCAGCTCGACTATCCATCTCTACTGAAGACCCTTTCAGCTTTTTGAGAGTTGGGTGGAGAACATCATCTCTGAAAATAGGGTCCCACAGCTGCACCCCATCAGTGTGAGCAGGACTCTTAGGACTCTTAGAAGAGTCAATGTTTTGAGACCATGGGGGGCGCTTAGCCCCCTCTCTTCGTCACTGAGGATGATTTCACTTTTCAGGGAATAGAGAGGGTGGTCCTTGTGGTGGACTGCAGGTATGGAGAGCTGTTGTCATCGTATTAGATAGATAAGAATGATTATATGTATTGTAGAAATGTCTCCTATCATGTTCCCTATTTTTTTATTATGTCCACATCCTGGTCCCCATCTTGGAAATCATAACAAACGTGCACTTTTTTGTTTAATTTACACATTGGACCATAGGAAAAATGACACTACAGCTACAGAGGTGACCGTCTGGTAGCCCAGCTCGACTATCCATCTCTACTGAAGACCCTTTCAGCTTTTTGAGAGTTGGGTGGAGGACATCATCTCTGAAAATAGGGTCCCACAGCTGCACCCCATCAGTGTGAGCAGGACTCTTAGGACTCTTAGAAGAGTCAATGTTTTGAGACCATGGGGGGCGCTTAGCCCCCTCTCTTCGTCACTGAGGATGATTTCATTTTTCAGGGATTAGAGAGAGTGGTCCTTGTGGTGGACTGCAGGTATGGAGAGCTGTTGTGATCGTATTAGATAGATAAGAATGATTATATGTATTGTAGAAATGTCTCCTATCATGTTCCCTAATTTTTTATTATGTCCACATCCTGGTCCCCATCTTGGACATCATAACAAACGTGCACTTTTTTGTTTAATTTACACATTGGACCATAGGAAAAATGACACTACAGCTACAGAGGTGACCGTCTGATAGCCCAGCTCGACTATCCATCTCTACTGAAGACCCTTTCAGCTTTTTGAGAGTTGGGTGGAAGACATCATCTCTTAAAATAGGGTCCCACAGCTGCACCCCATCAGTGTAAGCAGGACTCTTAGGACTCTTAGAAGAGTCAATGCTCTAAAACCATGGGGGGCGCTTAGCCCGCTCTCTTCGTCCCTGAGGATGATTTCATTTTTCAGGGATTAGAGAGGGTGGTCCTTGTGGTGGACTGCAGGTATGGAGAGCTGTTGTCATCGTATTAGATAGATAAGAATGATTATATGTATTGTAGAAATGTCTCCTATCATGTTCCCTAATTTTTTATTATGTCCACATCCTGGTCCCCATCTTGGACATCATAACAAACGTGCACTTTTTTGTTTAATTTACACATTGGACCATAGGAAAAATGACACTACAGCTACAGAGGTGACCGTCTGATAGCCCAGCTCGACTATCCATCTCTACTGAAGACCCTTTCAGCTTTTTGAGAGTTGGGTGGAGGACATCATCTCTGAAAATAGGGTCCCACAGCTGCACCCCATCAGTGTGAGCAGGACTCTTAGGACTCTTAGAAGAGTTAATGCTCTGAGACCATGGGGGCGCTTAGCCCCCTCTCTTCGTCACTGAGGATGATTTCATTTTTCAGGGATTAGAGAGGGTGGTCCTTGTGGTGGACTGCAGGTATGGAGAGCTGTTGTCATCGTATTAGATAGATAAGAATGATTATATGTATTGTAGAAATGTCTCCTATCATGTTCCCTAATTTTTTATTATGTCCACATCCTGGTCCCCATCTTGGACATCATAACAAACGTGCACTTTTTTGTTTAATTTACACATTGGACCATAGGAAAAATGACACTACAGCTACAGAGGTGACCGTCTGATAGCCCAGCTCGACTATCCATCTCTACTGAAGACCCTTTCAGCTTTTTGAGAGTTGGGTGGAGGACATCATCTCTTAAAATAGGGTCCCACAGCTGCACCCCATCAGTGTAAGCAGGACTCTTAGGACTCTTAGAAGAGTCAATGCTCTAAAACCATGGGGGGCGCTTAGCCCCCTCTCTTCGTCCCTGAGGATGATTTCATTTTTCAGGGATTAGAGAGGGTGGTCCTTGTGGTGGACTGCAGGTATGGAGAGCTGTTGTCATCGTATTAGATAGATAAGAATGATTATATGTATTGTAGAAATGTCTCCTATCATGTTCCCTAATTTTTTATTATGTCCACATCCTGGTCCCCATCTTGGACATCATAACAAACGTGCACTTTTTTGTTTAATTTACACATTGGACCATAGGAAAAATGACACTACAGCTACAGAGGTGACCGTCTGATAGCCCAGCTCGACTATCCATCTCTACTGAAGACCCTTTCAGCTTTTTGAGAGTTGGGTGGAGGACATCATCTCTGAAAATAGGGTCCCACAGCTGCACCCCATCAGTGTGAGCAGGACTCTTAGGACTCTTAGATGAGTCAATGCTCTGAGACCATTGGGGGCACTTAGCCCCCTCTCTTCGTCACTGAGGATGATTTCATTTTTCAGGGATTAGAGAGGGTGGTCCTTGTGGTGGACTGCAGGTATGGAGAGCTGTTATCATCGTATTAGATAGATAAGAATGATTATATGTATTGTAGAAATGTCTCCTATCATGTTCCCTAATTTTTTATTATGTCCACATCCTGGTCCCCATCTTGGACATCATAACAAACGTGCACTTTTTTGTTTAATTTACACATTGGACCATAGGAAAAATGACACTACAGCTACAGAGGTGACCGTCTGATAGCCCAGCTCGACAATCCATCTCTACTGAAGACCCTTTCAGCTTTTTGAGAGTTGGGTGGAGGACATCATCTCTTAAAATAGGGTCCCACAGCTGCACCCCATCAGTGTGAGCAGGACTCTTAGGACTCTTAGAAGAGTTAATGCTCTCAGACCATGGGGGGCGCTTAGCCCCCTCTCTTCGTCACTGAGGATGATTTCATTTTTCAGGGATTAGAGAGGGTGGTCCTTGTGGTGGACTGCAGGTATGGAGAGCTGTTGTCATCGTATTAAATAGATAAGAATGATTATATGTATTGTAGAAATGTCTCCTATCATGTTCCCTAATTTTTTATTATGTCCACATCCTGGTCCCCATCTTGGACATCATAACAAACGTGCACTTTTTTGTTTAATTTACACATTGGACCATAGGAAAAATGACACTACAGCTACAGAGGTGACCGTCTGATAGCCCAGCTCGACTATCCATCTCTACTGAAGACCCTTTCAGCTTTTTGAGAGTTGGGTGGAGAACATCATCTCTGAAAATAGGGTCCCACAGCTGCACCCCATCAGTGTGAGCAGGACTCTTAGGACTCTTAGAAGAGTCAATGTTTTGAGACCATGGGGGGCGCTTAGCCCCCTCTCTTCGTCACTGAGGATGATTTCACTTTTCAGGGAATAGAGAGGGTGGTCCTTGTGGTGGACTGCAGGTATGGAGAGCTGTTGTGATCGTATTAGATAGATAAGAATGATTATATGTATTGTAGAAATGTCTCCTATCATGTTCCCTAATTTTTTATTATGTCCACATTCTGGTCCCTGGTCCCCATCTTGAACATCATAACAAACGTGCACTTTTTTGTTTAATTTACACATTGGACCATAGGAAAAATGACACTACAGCTACAGAGGTGACCGTCTGATAGCCCAGCTCGACTATCCATCTCTACTGAAGACCCTTTCAGCTAATCATTCTTATCTATCTAATACGATGACAACAGCTCTCCATACCTGCAGTCCACCACAAGGACCACCCTCTCTAATCCCTGAAAAATGAAATCATCCTCAGTGACGAAGAGAGGGGGCTAAGTGCCCCCAATGGTCTCAGAGCATTGACTCTTCTAAGAGTCCTAAGAGTCCTGCTCACACTGATGGGGTGCAGCTGTGGGACCCTATTTTCAGAGATGATGTCCTCCACCCAACTCTCAAAAAGCTGAAAGGGTCTTCAGTAGAGATGGATAGTCGAGCTGGGCTATCAGACGGTCACCTCTGTAGCTGTAGTGTCATTTTTCCTATGGTCCAATGTGTAAATTAAACAAAAAAGTGCACGTTTGTTATGATGTCCAAGATGGGGACCAGGATGTGGACATAATAAAAAATTAGGGAACATGATAGGAGACATTTCTACAATACATATAATCATTCTTATCTATCTAATACGATGACAACAGCTCTCCATACCTGCAGTCCACCACAAGGACCACCCTCTCTAATCCCTGAAAAATGAAATCATCCTCAGTGACGAAGAGAGGGGGCTAAGCGCCCCCATGGTCTCAAAGCATTAACTCTTCTAAGAGTCCTAAGAGTCCTGCTCACACTGATGGGGTGCAGCTGTGGGACCCTATTTTCAGAGATGATGTCCTCCACCCAACTCTCAAAAAGCTGAAAGGGTCTTCAGTAGAGATGGATAGTCGAGCTGGGCTATCAGACGGTCACCTCTGTAGCTGTAGTGTCATTTTTCCTATGGTCCAATGTGTAAATTAAACAAAAAAGTGCACGTTTGTTATGATGTCCAAGATGGGGACCAGGATGTGGACATAATAAAAAATTAGGGAACATGATAGGAGACATTTCTACAATACATATAATCATTCTTATCTATCTAATATGATGACAACAGCTCTCCATACCTGCAGTCCACCACAAGGACCACCCTCTCTAATCCCTGAAAAATGAAATCATCCTCAGTGATGAAGAGAGGGGGCTAAGTGCCCCCAATGGTCTCAGAGCATTGACTCTTCTAAGAGTCCTAAGAGTCCTGCTCACACTGATGGGGTGCAGCTGTGGGACCCTATTTTCAGAGATGATGTCCTCCACCCAACTCTCAAAAAGCTGAAAGGGTCTTCAGTAGAGATGGATAGTCGAGCTGGGCTATCAGACGGTCACCTCTGTAGCTGTAGTGTCATTTTTCCTATGGTCCAATGTGTAAATTAAACAAAAAAGTGCACGTTTGTTATGATGTCCAAGATGGGGACCAGGATGTGGACATAATAAAAAATTAGGGAACATGATAGGAGACATTTCTACAATACATATAATCATTCTTATCTATCTAATACGATGACAACAGCTCTCCATACCTGCAGTCCACCACAAGGACCACCCTCTCTAATCCCTGAAAAATGAAATCATCCTCAGTGACGAAGAGAGGGGGCTAAGCGCCCCCATGGTCTCAGAGCATTAACTCTTCTAAGAGTCCTAAGAGTCCTGCTCACACTGATGGGGTGCAGCTGTGGGACCCTATTTTCAGAGATGATGTCCTCCACCCAACTCTCAAAAAGCTGAAAGGGTCTTCAGTAGAGATGGATAGTCGAGCTGGGCTATCAGACGGTCACCTCTGTAGCTGTAGTGTCATTTTTCCTATGGTCCAATGTGTAAATTAAACAAAAAAGTGCACGTTTGTTATGATGTCCAAGATGGGGACCAGGATGTGGACATAATAAAAAATTAGGGAACATGATAGGAGACATTTCTACAATACATATAATCATTCTTATCTATCTAATACGATGACAACAGCTCTCCATACCTGCAGTCCACCACAAGGACCACCCTCTCTAATCCCTGAAAAATGAAATCATCCTCAGGGACGAAGAGAGGGGGCTAAGCGCCCCCCATGGTTTTAGAGCATTGACTCTTCTAAGAGTCCTAAGAGTCCTGCTTACACTGATGGGGTACAGCTGTGGGACCCTATTTTAAGAGATGATGTCCTCCACCCAACTCTCAAAAAGCTGAAAGGGTCTTCAGTAGAGATGGATAGTCGAGCTGGGCTATCAGACGGTCACCTCTGTAGCTGTAGTGTCATTTTTCCTATGGTCTAATGTGTAAATTAAACAAAAAAGTGCACGTTTGTTATGATGTCCAAGATGGGGACCAGGATGTGGACATAATAAAAAATTAGGGAACATGATAGGAGACATTTCTACAATACATATAATCATTCTTATCTATCTAATACGATGATAACAGCTCTCCATATCTGCAGTCCACCACAAGGACCACCCTCTCTAATCCCTGAAAAATGAAATCATCCTCAGTGATGAAGAGAGGGGGCTAAGTGCCCCCAATGGTCTCAGAGCATTGACTCTTCTAAGAGTCCTAAGAGTCCTGCTCACACTGATGGGGTGCAGCTGTGGGACCCTATTTTCAGAGATGATGTCCTCCACCCAACTCTCAAAAAGCTGAAAGGGTCTTCAGTAGAGATGGATAGTCAAGCTGGGCTATCAGACGGTCACCTCTGTAGCTGTAGTGTCATTTTTCCTATGGTCCAATGTGTAAATTAAACAAAAAAGTGCACGTTTGTTATGATGTCCAAGATGGGGACCAGGATGTGGACATAATAAAAAATTAGGGAACATGATAGGAGACATTTCTACAATACATATAATCATTCTTATCTATCTAATACGATGACAACAGCTCTCCATACCTGCAGTCCACCACAAGGACCACCCTCTCTAATCCCTGAAAAATGAAATCATCCTCAGTGACGAAGAGAGGGGGCTAAGCGCCCCCATGGTCTCAGAGCATTAACTCTTCTAAGAGTCCTAAGAGTCCTGCTCACACTGATGGGGTGCAGCTGTGGGACCCTATTTTCAGAGATGATGTCCTCCACCCAACTCTCAAAAAGCTGAAAGGGTCTTCAGTAGAGATGGATAGTCGAGCTGGGCTATCAGACGGTCACCTCTGTAGCTGTAGTGTCATTTTTCCTATGGTCCAATGTGTAAATTAAACAAAAAAGTGCACGTTTGTTATGATGTCCAAGATGGGGACCAGGATGTGGACATAATAAAAAATTAGGGAACATGATAGGAGACATTTCTACAATACATATAATCATTCTTATATATCTAATACGATGACAACAGCTCTCCATACCTGCAGTCCACCACAAGGACCACCCTCTCTAATCCCTGAAAAATGAAATCATCCTCAGTGACGAAGAGAGGGGGCTAAGCGCCCCCATGGTCTCAGAGCATTAACTCTTCTAAGAGTCCTAAGAGTCCTGCTCACACTGATGGGGTGCAGCTGTGGGACCCTATTTTCAGAGATGATGTCCTCCACCCAACTCTCAAAAAGCTGAAAGGGTCTTCAGTAGAGATGGATAGTCGAGCTGGGCTATCAGACGGTCACCTCTGTAGCTGTAGTGTCATTTTTCCTATGGTCCAATGTGTAAATTAAACAAAAAAGTGCACGTTTGTTATGATGTCCAAGATGGGGACCAGGATGTGGACATAATAAAAAATTAGGGAACATGATAGGAGACATTTCTACAATACATATAATCATTCTTATCTATCTAATACGATGACAACAGCTCTCCATACCTGCAGTCCACCACAAGGACCACCCTCTCTAATCCCTGAAAAATGAAATCATCCTCAGGGACGAAGAGAGGGGGCTAAGCGCCCCCCATGGTTTTAGAGCATTGACTCTTCTAAGAGTCCTAAGAGTCCTGCTTACACTGATGGGGTGCAGCTGTGGGACCCTATTTTAAGAGATGATGTCCTCCACCCAACTCTCAAAAAGCTGAAAGGGTCTTCAGTAGAGATGGATAGTCGAGCTGGGCTATCAGACGGTCACCTCTGTAGCTGTAGTGTCATTTTTCCTATGGTCTAATGTGTAAATTAAACAAAAAAGTGCACGTTTGTTATGATGTCCAAGATGGGGACCAGGATGTGGACATAATAAAAAATTAGGGAACATGATAGGAGACATTTCTACAATACATATAATCATTCTTATCTATCTAATACGATGATAACAGCTCTCCATATCTGCAGTCCACCACAAGGACCACCCTCTCTAATCCCTGAAAAATGAAATCATCCTCAGTGATGAAGAGAGAGGGCTAAGTGCCCCCAATGGTCTCAGAGCATTGACTCTTCTAAGAGTCCTAAGAGTCCTGCTCACACTGATGGGGTGCAGCTGTGGGACCCTATTTTCAGAGATGATGTCCTCCACCCAACTCTCAAAAAGCTGAAAGGGTCTTCAGTAGAGATGGATAGTCGAGCTGGGCTATCAGACGGTCACCTCTGTAGCTGTAGTGTCATTTTTCCTATGGTCCAATGTGTAAATTAAACAAAAAAGTGCACGTTTGTTATGATGTCCAAGATGGGGACCAGGATGTGGACATAATAAAAAATTAGGGAACATGATAGGAGACATTTCTACAATACATATAATCATTCTTATCTATCTAATACGATGACAACAGCTCTCCATACCTGCAGTCCACCACAAGGACCACCCTCTCTAATCCCTGAAAAATGAAATCATCCTCAGTGACGAAGAGAGGGGGCTAAGCGCCCCCATGGTCTCAGAGCATTAACTCTTCTAAGAGTCCTAAGAGTCCTGCTCACACTGATGGGGTGCAGCTGTGGGACCCTATTTTCAGAGATGATGTCCTCCACCCAACTCTCAAAAAGCTGAAAGGGTCTTCAGTAGAGATGGATAGTCGAGCTGGGCTATCAGACGGTCACCTCTGTAGCTGTAGTGTCATTTTTCCTATGGTCCAATGTGTAAATTAAACAAAAAAGTGCACGTTTGTTATGATGTCCAAGATGGGGACCAGGATGTGGACATAATAAAAAATTAGGGAACATGATAGGAGACATTTCTACAATACATATAATCATTCTTATCTATCTAATATGATGACAACAGCTCTCCATACCTGCAGTCCACCACAAGGACCACTCTCTCTAATCCCTGAAAAATTAAATCATCCTCAGCGACGAAGAGAGGGTGCTAAGCGCCCCCCATGGTCTCAGAGCATTGACTCTTCTAAGAGTCCTAAGATTCCTGCTCACACTGATGGGGTGCAGCTGTGGGACCCTATTTTCAGAGATGATGTCCTCCACCCAACTCTCAAAAAGCTGAAAGGGTCTTCAGTAGAAATGGATAGTCGAGCTGGGCTATCAGACGGTCACCTCTGTAGCTGTAGTGTCATTTTTCCTATGGTCCAATGTGTAAATTAAACAAAAAAGTGCACGTTTGTTATGATTTCCAAGATGGGGACCAGGATGTGGACATAATAAAAAAATAGGGAACATGATAGGAGACATTTCTACAATACATATAATCATTCTTATCTATCTAATACGATGACAACAGCTCTCCATACCTGCAGTCCACCACAAGGACCACCCTCTCTATTCCCTGAAAAGTGAAATCATCCTCAGTGACGAAGAGAGGGGGCTAAGCGCCCCCCATGGTCTCAGAGCATTGACTCTTCTAAGAGTCCTAAGAGTCCTGCTCACACTGATGGAGTGCAGCTGTGGGACCCTATTTTCAGAGATGATGTTCTCTACCCAACTCTCAAAAAGCTGAAAGGGTCTTCAGTAGAGATGGATAGTCGAGCTGGGCTATCAGACGGTCACCTCTGTAGCTGTAGTGTCATTTTTCCTATGGTCCAATGTGTAAATTAAACAAAAAAGTGCACGTTTGTTATGATGTCCAAGATGGGGACCAGGATGTGGACATAATAAAAAATTAGGGAACATGATAGGAGACATTTCTACAATACATATAATCATTCTTATCTATTTAATACGATGACAACAGCTCTCCATACCTGCAGTCCACCACAAGGACCACCCTCTCTAATCCCTGAAAAATGAAATCATCCTCAGTGACGAAGAGTGGGGGCTAAGCGCCCCCCATGGTCTCAGAGCATTGACTCTTCTAAGAGTCCTAAGAGTCCTGCTCACACTGATGGGGTGCAGCTGTGGGACCCTATTTTCAGAGATGATGTCCTCCACCCAACTCTCAAAAAGCTGAAAGGGTCTTCAGTAGAGATGGATAGTCGAGCTGGGCTATCAGACGGTCACCTCTGTAGCTGTAGTGTCATTTTTCCTATGGTCCAATGTGTAAATTAAACAAAAAAGTGCACGTTTGTTATGATGTCCAAGATGGGGACCAGGATGTGGACATAATAAAAAATTAGGGAACATGATAGGAGACATTTCTACAATACATATAATCATTCTTATCTATCTAATACGATGACAACAGCTCTCCATACCTGCAGTCCACCACAAGGACCACCCTCTCTAATCCCTGAAAAATGAAATCATCCTCAGGGACGAAGAGAGGGGGCTAAGCGCCCCCCATGGTTTTAGAGCATTGACTCTTCTAATAGTCCTAAGAGTCCTGCTTACACTGATGGGGTACAGCTGTGGGACCCTATTTTAAGAGATGATGTCCTCCACCCAACTCTCAAAAAGCTGAAAGGGTCTTCAGTAGAGATGGATAGTCGAGCTGGGCTATCAGACGGTCACCTCTGTAGCTGTAGTGTCATTTTTCCTATGGTCTAATGTGTAAATTAAACAAAAAAGTGCACGTTTGTTATGATGTCCAAGATGGGGACCAGGATGTGGACATAATAAAAAATTAGGGAACATGATAGGAGACATTTCTACAATACATATAATCATTCTTATCTATCTAATACGATGATAACAGCTCTCCATATCTGCAGTCCACCACAAGGACCACCCTCTCTAATCCCTGAAAAATGAAATCATCCTCAGTGATGAAGAGAGGGGGCTAAGTGCCCCCAATGGTCTCAGAGCATTGACTCTTCTAAGAGTCCTAAGAGTCCTGCTCACACTGATGGGGTGCAGCTGTGGGACCCTATTTTCAGAGATGATGTCCTCCACCCAACTCTCAAAAAGCTGAAAGGGTCTTCAGTAGAGATGGATAGTCAAGCTGGGCTATCAGACGGTCACCTCTGTAGCTGTAGTGTCATTTTTCCTATGGTCCAATGTGTAAATTAAACAAAAAAGTGCACGTTTGTTATGATGTCCAAGATGGGGACCAGGATGTGGACATAATAAAAAATTAGGGAACATGATAGGAGACATTTCTACAATACATATAATCATTCTTATCTATCTAATACGATGACAACAGCTCTCCATACCTGCAGTCCACCACAAGGACCACCCTCTCTAATCCCTGAAAAATGAAATCATCCTCAGTGACGAAGAGAGGGGGCTAAGCGCCCCCATGGTCTCAGAGCATTAACTCTTCTAAGAGTCCTAAGAGTCCTGCTCACACTGATGGGGTGCAGCTGTGGGACCCTATTTTCAGAGATGATGTCCTCCACCCAACTCTCAAAAAGCTGAAAGGGTCTTCAGTAGAGATGGATAGTCGAGCTGGGCTATCAGACGGTCACCTCTGTAGCTGTAGTGTCATTTTTCCTATGGTCCAATGTGTAAATTAAACAAAAAAGTGCACGTTTGTTATGATGTCCAAGATGGGGACCAGGATGTGGACATAATAAAAAATTAGGGAACATGATAGGAGACATTTCTACAATACATATAATCATTCTTATATATCTAATACGATGACAACAGCTCTCCATACCTGCAGTCCACCACAAGGACCACCCTCTCTAATCCCTGAAAAATGAAATCATCCTCAGTGACGAAGAGAGGGGGCTAAGCGCCCCCATGGTCTCAGAGCATTAACTCTTCTAAGAGTCCTAAGAGTCCTGCTCACACTGATGGGGTGCAGCTGTGGGACCCTATTTTCAGAGATGATGTCCTCCACCCAACTCTCAAAAAGCTGAAAGGGTCTTCAGTAGAGATGGATAGTCGAGCTGGGCTATCAGACGGTCACCTCTGTAGCTGTAGTGTCATTTTTCCTATGGTCCAATGTGTAAATTAAACAAAAAAGTGCACGTTTGTTATGATGTCCAAGATGGGGACCAGGATGTGGACATAATAAAAAATTAGGGAACATGATAGGAGACATTTCTACAATACATATAATCATTCTTATCTATCTAATACGATGACAACAGCTCTCCATACCTGCAGTCCACCACAAGGACCACCCTCTCTAATCCCTGAAAAATGAAATCATCCTCAGGGACGAAGAGAGGGGGCTAAGCGCCCCCCATGGTTTTAGAGCATTGACTCTTCTAAGAGTCCTAAGAGTCCTGCTTACACTGATGGGGTGCAGCTGTGGGACCCTATTTTAAGAGATGATGTCCTCCACCCAACTCTCAAAAAGCTGAAAGGGTCTTCAGTAGAGATGGATAGTCGAGCTGGGCTATCAGACGGTCACCTCTGTAGCTGTAGTGTCATTTTTCCTATGGTCTAATGTGTAAATTAAACAAAAAAGTGCACGTTTGTTATGATGTCCAAGATGGGGACCAGGATGTGGACATAATAAAAAATTAGGGAACATGATAGGAGACATTTCTACAATACATATAATCATTCTTATCTATCTAATACGATGATAACAGCTCTCCATATCTGCAGTCCACCACAAGGACCACCCTCTCTAATCCCTGAAAAATGAAATCATCCTCAGTGATGAAGAGAGAGGGCTAAGTGCCCCCAATGGTCTCAGAGCATTGACTCTTCTAAGAGTCCTAAGAGTCCTGCTCACACTGATGGGGTGCAGCTGTGGGACCCTATTTTCAGAGATGATGTCCTCCACCCAACTCTCAAAAAGCTGAAAGGGTCTTCAGTAGAGATGGATAGTCGAGCTGGGCTATCAGACGGTCACCTCTGTAGCTGTAGTGTCATTTTTCCTATGGTCCAATGTGTAAATTAAACAAAAAAGTGCACGTTTGTTATGATGTCCAAGATGGGGACCAGGATGTGGACATAATAAAAAATTAGGGAACATGATAGGAGACATTTCTACAATACATATAATCATTCTTATCTATCTAATACGATGACAACAGCTCTCCATACCTGCAGTCCACCACAAGGACCACCCTCTCTAATCCCTGAAAAATGAAATCATCCTCAGTGACGAAGAGAGGGGGCTAAGCGCCCCCATGGTCTCAGAGCATTAACTCTTCTAAGAGTCCTAAGAGTCCTGCTCACACTGATGGGGTGCAGCTGTGGGACCCTATTTTCAGAGATGATGTCCTCCACCCAACTCTCAAAAAGCTGAAAGGGTCTTCAGTAGAGATGGATAGTCGAGCTGGGCTATCAGACGGTCACCTCTGTAGCTGTAGTGTCATTTTTCCTATGGTCCAATGTGTAAATTAAACAAAAAAGTGCACGTTTGTTATGATGTCCAAGATGGGGACCAGGATGTGGACATAATAAAAAATTAGGGAACATGATAGGAGACATTTCTACAATACATATAATCATTCTTATCTATCTAATATGATGACAACAGCTCTCCATACCTGCAGTCCACCACAAGGACCACTCTCTCTAATCCCTGAAAAATTAAATCATCCTCAGCGACGAAGAGAGGGTGCTAAGCGCCCCCCATGGTCTCAGAGCATTGACTCTTCTAAGAGTCCTAAGATTCCTGCTCACACTGATGGGGTGCAGCTGTGGGACCCTATTTTCAGAGATGATGTCCTCCACCCAACTCTCAAAAAGCTGAAAGGGTCTTCAGTAGAGATGGATAGTCGAGCTGGGCTATCAGACGGTCACCTCTGTAGCTGTAGTGTCATTTTTCCTATGGTCCAATGTGTAAATTAAACAAAAAAGTGCACGTTTGTTATGATGTCCAAGATGGGGACCAGGATGTGGACATAATAAAAAATTAGGGAACATGATAGGAGACATTTCTACAATACATATAATCATTCTTATCTATCTAATACGATGACAACAGCTCTCCATACCTGCAGTCCACCACAAGGACCACCCTCTCTAATCCCTGAAAAATGAAATCATCCTCAGGGACGAAGAGAGGGGGCTAAGCGCCCCCCATGGTTTTAGAGCATTGACTCTTCTAAGAGTCCTAAGAGTCCTGCTTACACTGATGGGGTGCAGCTGTGGGACCCTATTTTAAGAGATGATGTCCTCCACCCAACTCTCAAAAAGCTGAAAGGGTCTTCAGTAGAGATGGATAGTCGAGCTGGGCTATCAGACGGTCACCTCTGTAGCTGTAGTGTCATTTTTCCTATGGTCTAATGTGTAAATTAAACAAAAAAGTGCACGTTTGTTATGATGTCCAAGATGGGGACCAGGATGTGGACATAATAAAAAATTAGGGAACATGATAGGAGACATTTCTACAATACATATAATCATTCTTATCTATCTAATACGATGATAACAGCTCTCCATATCTGCAGTCCACCACAAGGACCACCCTCTCTAATCCCTGAAAAATGAAATCATCCTCAGTGATGAAGAGAGAGGGCTAAGTGCCCCCAATGGTCTCAGAGCATTGACTCTTCTAAGAGTCCTAAGAGTCCTGCTCACACTGATGGGGTGCAGCTGTGGGACCCTATTTTCAGAGATGATGTCCTCCACCCAACTCTCAAAAAGCTGAAAGGGTCTTCAGTAGAGATGGATAGTCGAGCTGGGCTATCAGACGGTCACCTCTGTAGCTGTAGTGTCATTTTTCCTATGGTCCAATGTGTAAATTAAACAAAAAAGTGCACGTTTGTTATGATGTCCAAGATGGGGACCAGGATGTGGACATAATAAAAAATTAGGGAACATGATAGGAGACATTTCTACAATACATATAATCATTCTTATCTATCTAATACGATGACAACAGCTCTCCATACCTGCAGTCCACCACAAGGACCACCCTCTCTAATCCCTGAAAAATGAAATCATCCTCAGTGACGAAGAGAGGGGGCTAAGCGCCCCCATGGTCTCAGAGCATTAACTCTTCTAAGAGTCCTAAGAGTCCTGCTCACACTGATGGGGTGCAGCTGTGGGACCCTATTTTCAGAGATGATGTCCTCCACCCAACTCTCAAAAAGCTGAAAGGGTCTTCAGTAGAGATGGATAGTCGAGCTGGGCTATCAGACGGTCACCTCTGTAGCTGTAGTGTCATTTTTCCTATGGTCCAATGTGTAAATTAAACAAAAAAGTGCACGTTTGTTATGATGTCCAAGATGGGGACCAGGATGTGGACATAATAAAAAATTAGGGAACATGATAGGAGACATTTCTACAATACATATAATCATTCTTATCTATCTAATATGATGACAACAGCTCTCCATACCTGCAGTCCACCACAAGGACCACTCTCTCTAATCCCTGAAAAATTAAATCATCCTCAGCGACGAAGAGAGGGTGCTAAGCGCCCCCCATGGTCTCAGAGCATTGACTCTTCTAAGAGTCCTAAGATTCCTGCTCACACTGATGGGGTGCAGCTGTGGGACCCTATTTTCAGAGATGATGTCCTCCACCCAACTCTCAAAAAGCTGAAAGGGTCTTCAGTAGAAATGGATAGTCGAGCTGGGCTATCAGACGGTCACCTCTGTAGCTGTAGTGTCATTTTTCCTATGGTCCAATGTGTAAATTAAACAAAAAAGTGCACGTTTGTTATGATTTCCAAGATGGGGACCAGGATGTGGACATAATAAAAAAATAGGGAACATGATAGGAGACATTTCTACAATACATATAATCATTCTTATCTATCTAATACGATGACAACAGCTCTCCATACCTGCAGTCCACCACAAGGACCACCCTCTCTATTCCCTGAAAAGTGAAATCATCCTCAGTGACGAAGAGAGGGGGCTAAGCGCCCCCCATGGTCTCAGAGCATTGACTCTTCTAAGAGTCCTAAGAGTCCTGCTCACACTGATGGAGTGCAGCTGTGGGACCCTATTTTCAGAGATGATGTTCTCTACCCAACTCTCAAAAAGCTGAAAGGGTCTTCAGTAGAGATGGATAGTCGAGCTGGGCTATCAGACGGTCACCTCTGTAGCTGTAGTGTCATTTTTCCTATGGTCCAATGTGTAAATTAAACAAAAAAGTGCACGTTTGTTATGATGTCCAAGATGGGGACCAGGATGTGGACATAATAAAAAATTAGGGAACATGATAGGAGACATTTCTACAATACATATAATCATTCTTATCTATTTAATACGATGACAACAGCTCTCCATACCTGCAGTCCACCACAAGGACCACCCTCTCTAATCCCTGAAAAATGAAATCATCCTCAGTGACGAAGAGTGGGGGCTAAGCGCCCCCCATGGTCTCAGAGCATTGACTCTTCTAAGAGTCCTAAGAGTCCTGCTCACACTGATGGGGTGCAGCTGTGGGACCCTATTTTCAGAGATGATGTCCTCCACCCAACTCTCAAAAAGCTGAAAGGGTCTTCAGTAGAGATGGATAGTCGAGCTGGGCTATCAGACGGTCACCTCTGTAGCTGTAGTGTCATTTTTCCTATGGTCCAATGTGTAAATTAAACAAAAAAGTGCACGTTTGTTATGATGTCCAAGATGGGGACCAGGATGTGGACATAATAAAAAATTAGGGAACATGATAGGAGACATTTCTACAATACATATAATCATTCTTATCTATCTAATACGATGACAACAGCTCTCCATACCTGCAGTCCACCACAAGGACCACCCTCTCTAATCCCTGAAAAATGAAATCATCCTCAGTGACGAAGAGAGGGGGCTAAGCGCCCCCATGGTCTCAGAGCATTAACTCTTCTAAGAGTCCTAAGAGTCCTGCTCACACTGATGGGTTGCAGCTGTGGGACCCTATTTTCAGAGATGATGTCCTCCACCCAACTCTCAAAAAGCTGAAAGGGTCTTCAGTAGAGATGGATAGTCGAGCTGGGCTATCAGACGGTCACCTCTGTAGCTGTAGTGTCATTTTTCCTATGGTCCAATGTGTAAATTAAACAAAAAAGTGCACGTTTGTTATGATGTCCAAGATGGGGACCAGGATGTGGACATAATAAAAAATTAGGGAACATGATAGGAGACATTTCTACAATACATATAATCATTCTTATCTATCTAATATGATGATAACAGCTCTCCATATCTGCAGTCCACCACAAGGACCACCCTCTCTAATCCCTGAAAAATGAAATCATCCTCAGTGATGAAGAGAGGGGGCTAAGTGCCCCCAATGGTCTCAGAGCATTGACTCTTCTAAGAGTCCTAAGAGTCCTGCTCACACTGATGGGGTGCAGCTGTGGGACCCTATTTTCAGAGATGATGTCCTCCACCCAACTCTCAAAAAGCTGAAAGGGTCTTCAGTAGAGATGGATAGTCGAGCTGGGCTATCAGACGGTCACCTCTGTAGCTGTAGTGTCATTTTTCCTATGGTCCAATGTGTAAATTAAACAAAAAAGTGCACGTTTGTTATGATGTTCAAGATGGGGACCAGGGACCAGAATGTGGACATAATAAAAAATTAGGGAACATGATAGGAGACATTTCTACAATACATATAATCATTCTTATCTATCTAATACGATCACAACAGCTCTCCATACCTGCAGTCCACCACAAGGACCACCCTCTCTATTCCCTGAAAAGTGAAATCATCCTCAGTGACGAAGAGAGGGGGCTAAGCGCCCCCCATGGTCTCAGAGCATTGACTCTTCTAAGAGTCCTAAGAGTCCTGCTCACACTGATGGGGTGCAGCTGTGGGACCCTATTTTCAGAGATGATGTTCTCCACCCAACTCTCAAAAAGCTGAAAGGGTCTTCAGTAGAGATGGATAGTCGAGCTGGGCTATCAGACGGTCACCTCTGTAGCTGTAGTGTCATTTTTCCTATGGTCCAATGTGTAAATTAAACAAAAAAGTGCACGTTTGTTATGATGTTCAAGATGGGGACCAGGGACCAGAATGTGGACATAATAAAAAATTAGGGAACATGATAGGAGACATTTCTACAATACATATAATCATTCTTATCTATCTAATACGATCACAACAGCTCTCCATACCTGCAGTCCACCACAAGGACCACCCTCTCTATTCCCTGAAAAGTGAAATCATCCTCAGTGACGAAGAGAGGGGGCTAAGCGCCCCCCATGGTCTCAGAGCATTGACTCTTCTAAGAGTCCTAAGAGTCCTGCTCACACTGATGGGGTGCAGCTGTGGGACCCTATTTTCAGAGATGATGTTCTCCACCCAACTCTCAAAAAGCTGAAAGGGTCTTCAGTAGAGATGGATAGTCGAGCTGGGCTATCAGACGGTCACCTCTGTAGCTGTAGTGTCATTTTTCCTATGGTCCAATGTGTAAATTAAACAAAAAAGTGCACGTTTGTTATGATGTCCAAGATGGGGACCAGGATGTGGACATAATAAAAAATTAGGGAACATGATAGGAGACATTTCTACAATACATATAATCATTCTTATCTATTTAATACGATGACAACAGCTCTCCATACCTGCAGTCCACCACAAGGACCACCCTCTCTAATCCCTGAAAAATGAAATCATCCTCAGTGACGAAGAGAGGGGGCTAAGCGCCCCCCATGGTCTCAGAGCATTGACTCTTCTAAGAGTCCTAAGAGTCCTGCTCACACTGATGGGGTGCAGCTGTGGGACCCTATTTTCAGAGATGATGTTCTCCACCCAACTCTCAAAAAGCTGAAAGGGTCTTCAGTAGAGATGGATAGTCGAGCTGGGCTATCAGACGGTCACCTCTGTAGCTGTAGTGTCATTTTTCCTATGGTCCAATGTGTAAATTAAACAAAAAAGTGCACGTTTGTTATGATGTCCAAGATGGGGACCAGGATGTGGACATAATAAAAAATTAGGGAACATGATAGGAGACATTTCTACAATACATATAATCATTCTTATCTATCTAATACGATGATAACAGCTCTCCATATCTGCAGTCCACCACAAGGACCACCCTCTCTAATCCCTGAAAAATGAAATCATCCTCAGTGATGAAGAGAGGGGGCTAAGTGCCCCCAATGGTCTCAGAGCATTGACTCTTCTAAGAGTCCTAAGAGTCCTGCTCACACTGATGGGGTGCAGCTGTGGGACCCTATTTTCAGAGATGATGTCCTCCACCCAACTCTCAAAAAGCTGAAAGGGTCTTCAGTAGAGATGGATAGTCGAGCTGGGCTATCAGACGGTCACCTCTGTAGCTGTAGTGTCATTTTTCCTATGGTCCAATGTGTAAATTAAACAAAAAAGTGCACGTTTGTTATGATGTCCAAGATGGGGACCAGGATGTGGACATAATAAAAAATTAGGGAACATGATAGGAGACATTTCTACAATACATATAATCATTCTTATCTATCTAATACGATGACAACAGCTCTCCATACCTGCAGTCCACCACAAGGACCACCCTCTCTAATCCCTGAAAAATGAAATCATCCTCAGTGACGAAGAGAGGGGGCTAAGCGCCCCCATGGTCTCAGAGCATTAACTCTTCTAAGAGTCCTAAGAGTCCTGCTCACACTGATGGGGTGCAGCTGTGGGACCCTATTTTCAGAGATGATGTCCTCCACCCAACTCTCAAAAAGCTGAAAGGGTCTTCAGTAGAGATGGATAGTCGAGCTGGGCTATCAGACGGTCACCTCTGTAGCTGTAGTGTCATTTTTCCTATGGTCCAATGTGTAAATTAAACAAAAAAGTGCACGTTTGTTATGATGTCCAAGATGGGGACCAGGATGTGGACATAATAAAAAATTAGGGAACATGATAGGAGACATTTCTACAATACATATAATCATTCTTATCTATCTAATATGATGACAACAGCTCTCCATACCTGCAGTCCACCACAAGGACCACCCTCTCTAATCCCTGAAAAATGAAATCATCCTCAGTGATGAAGAGAGGGGGCTAAGTGCCCCCAATGGTCTCAGAGCATTGACTCTTCTAAGAGTCCTAAGAGTCCTGCTCACACTGATGGGGTGCAGCTGTGGGACCCTATTTTCAGAGATGATGTCCTCCACCCAACTCTCAAAAAGCTGAAAGGGTCTTCAGTAGAGATGGATAGTCGAGCTGGGCTATCAGACGGTCATCTCTGTAGCTGTAGTGTCATTTTTCCTATGGTCCAATGTGTAAATTAAACAAAAAAGTGCACGTTTGTTATGATGTCCAAGATGGGGACCAGGATGTGGACATAATAAAAAATTAGGGAACATGATAGGAGACATTTCTACAATACATATAATCATTCTTATCTATCTAATACGATGACAACAGCTCTCCATACCTGCAGTCCACCACAAGGACCACCCTCTCTAATCCCTGAAAAATGAAATCATCCTCAGTGACGAAGAGAGGGGGCTAAGCGCCCCCATGGTCTCAGAGCATTAACTCTTCTAAGAGTCCTAAGAGTCCTGCTCACACTGATGGGGTGCAGCTGTGGGACCCTATTTTCAGAGATGATGTCCTCCACCCAACTCTCAAAAAGCTGAAAGGGTCTTCAGTAGAGATGGATAGTCGAGCTGGGCTATCAGACGGTCACCTCTGTAGCTGTAGTGTCATTTTTCCTATGGTCCAATGTGTAAATTAAACAAAAAAGTGCACGTTTGTTATGATGTCCAAGATGGGGACCAGGATGTGGACATAATAAAAAATTAGGGAACATGATAGGAGACATTTCTACAATACATATAATCATTCTTATCTATCTAATACGATGACAACAGCTCTCCATACCTGCAGTCCACCACAAGGACCACCCTCTCTAATCCCTGAAAAATGAAATCATCCTCAGGGACGAAGAGAGGGGGCTAAGCGCCCCCCATGGTTTTAGAGCATTGACTCTTCTAAGAGTCCTAAGAGTCCTGCTTACACTGATGGGGTGCAGCTGTGGGACCCTATTTTAAGAGATGATGTCCTCCACCCAACTCTCAAAAAGCTGAAAGGGTCTTCAGTAGAGATGGATAGTCGAGCTGGGCTATCAGACGGTCACCTCTGTAGCTGTAGTGTCATTTTTCCTATGGTCCAATGTGTAAATTAAACAAAAAAGTGCACGTTTGTTATGATGTCCAAGATGGGGACCAGGATGTGGACATAATAAAAAATTAGGGAACATGATAGGAGACATTTCTACAATACATATAATCATTCTTATCTATCTAATACGATGATAACAGCTCTCCATATGTTACGGGGGCTGTCTGATTATAAAAACCAAAGAGATATCAGACAGTCAGGGTCCACCGTGCAGAGACTCTGCTGCAGACTATGGCAGAGTGCAATACCTCTGTTAACTCACAGAAGGATATAATAAGTAAGTAAAGCAATTCCTCCCTTACTTGGAGGGTGTGTGGAATGATCTCTGTTAATAATCACAGAGACAAAGGCAATGTGTGCGAAATGGCACCTACCTAGGTCCGCTCTTCTAGTGGTGCAAAAGAGACGAACAGCAGCGTAAGCCGCACAAAGCTCCTACCTGCGTTCGCTCCACTAGTGTGCGAGGAAACGAACCACTAGATATGGCACCTGCCTAGGTCCGCTCTTCTAGTGGTGCAAAAGAGACGAACAGCAGCGTAAGCCGCACAAAGCTCCTACCTCTGTTCGCTCCCCTAGTGTGCGAGGATACGAACAACTACCAGACGCAGTATAAGGAACGTTACCCTAGCGGCAACGTCCACCTACGAGTCGAATCACAAGGCCCAGCCAGACCATGTGCCTCAGGCACCTGCCTATGTCCGCTCCCCTAAGAGGTAAGGATACGGACAGCAGCCGAAGCTGTAAGGTATAAGAACGCTACCCTGCCGGTAGCGCTCACCTAGCATAGACAGAGAGATGCCTAGAGGAACGTGCACAGAGCGTCTACTCTCATGCATGAACCAAGAGGACTGAGCACCATGCGGCGTGTGTCAGGGTCTTATATAGACTCTGTGCCTCATCCAAGATGGAGGACACCAGAGCCAATCCGCTGCCAGAATGACAGGAGTGACGTCATGCTGGCCTATCACCGAGCAAGGCATCACAAGCACATGACCAGCGACCAATCGGCATAGAAGGTGTCAGAGACATGTGACCTCGTGTCAGCGATGATGTCACCCGCACATGTGCAATGGCTCCAAGATAGGACTTAGTATCCGGCGCTCGCACATGTGCAGTAGCAAGAAATCTGGACTTAGTCTCCAGCGCTCGCACATGTGCAGTAGCAAGAAATCTGGACTTAGTCTCCAGCGCTCGCACATGTGCAGTAGCAAGAAATCTGGACTTAGTCTCCAGCGCTCGCACATGTGCAGTAGCAAGAAATCTGGACATAGTCTCCAGTGCTCGCAGCAACCGTAACAGTACCTCCCCCTCAAGGGCCCCCCTCCCGGCGACGTAGGTAATCGGCAACTAAGTCGGGAGCATGGACAGCCTCCTCAGGCTCCCAAGAGCGATGTTCCGGGCCATAGCCCTCCCAATCTATCAAGAAGAACCTGCGCCCTCTAACCATCTTAGAACCAACTATGGCTCGTACCTCATAGCTAGAGCGAGAGGAATCAGAGGCAGGAGAGTGCACTTCACGAGCGTGAGGTAAAATAGCCGGCTTTAGCAGTGAGACATGGAATTTGTCATGAATCCTAAGATGGACAGGTAACTTCAATTGGTAGACTACAGGATTTACCTGTCGAAGAACCTCATAAGGACCCAGGAAGCGAGGAGCAAATTTGACAGAGCTCACTCTAAGTCTCACGTGTTTTGCAGAGAGCCACACAAAGTCCCCTGGAGAAAAGACAGGAGCCGGGCGACGAAACCGATCGGACACCGTCTTCATACGGTCCTTAGCTGCTTGGATCGACTCTTGAGTCCGATCCCAAACCTCTCTGGCATTAGTTGCCCAGTCGGCCACAAGAGGAGGAGGTGCAGCAGCGGGAAACGGTACCGGTACCCTAGGGTGTTGCCCATTATTGAGTACGAACGGTGTCTGCCCAGTGGCCTCAGCCAGCGAATTGTTAAGGGCAAATTCTGCCCAGGGTAGAAGGGAGGACCAGTTATCGTGATTCTCAGCAACAAAGTGTCGAAGGTATATAATCATAGATTGATTGGTACGCTCAACCAAACCATTGGTCTCCGGATGGTATGCCGAAGATAGATTCAACTCAATTTGCAGAAGGCTACAAAGATCTCGCCAGAAACGGGAAGTAAATTGCGGGCCTCTATCACAAATGATACGATCTGGCATCCCGTGAAGCCTAAAGACATGCTTGAGGAATAGTTTGGCTAGTACCCTGGAAGATGGGATTCTCGATAACGGTACGAGATGAACCATCCGGGAGAAATGGTCCGTAATGACCCACACAAATCTATGTCCCTGTGAACATGGAAGATCACCCACAAAGTCCATGCCTACCACCTCCCATGGTCTATCTGGCACTGGTAAAGGATGCAAGAGCCCAGCCGGTCTCTGCCGTAATGGACGGTTGCGAGCACACGAGTAGCAGGAACCGACATATCTCTTGACGTGGCTGGCTAAGTGTGGCCACCAATACCACCTCTCCAGTAACTCACGTGTCCGCCTAATACCAAAATGCCCACCCACCTTTGAGGTGTGGGCCCATGACAGTATATCATTCTGTCGATCAGGCGGAACAAAGGTCTTGCCCGGTGGGATTTGGTCTAACGTCACAGGGGAGAGCGTATGAAAAACCCTGGAGGGAAGGATAAGACGAGGTTCGTCAATCTCTTCCTGGGTAGAAAGCATAGAGCGAGACAGGGCGTCTGCCTTGTTATTCTTACTCCCAGACAGATAGTTGATGGAGAAGTGAAAGCGGGAGAAAAACAAGGACCAGCGGGCTTGGCGAGGATTCAGACGCTGAGCGGTTTGTAAGTACGTCAGATTCTTATGGTCTGTATAGACCTGGAAAGGATGTTTCGCTCCTTCCAGCAAGTGACGCCACTCCTCCAAGGCTAATCTCAAGGCGAGCAGTTCCCTATCCCCAATGGTATAGTTTCTCTCTGCCGGTGAAAAGGTTTTAGCAAAGAAGAAACACGGCCTTTTTCTACCTGCACCGTTCTTTTGATACAAGACCGCACCAGCACCCACTGAAGAGGCATCAACCTCTAAGAGGAAGGGCTTACTCTCATCGGGTCTTTGAAGAACGGGAGCAGTTGAAAAGTGTCTTTTTACTGCCTCAAAAGCCTGAGATGTCTCAGTAGACCAGGCCTTGGGATTAGCACCTTTCTTAGTCAAGGCCACCAAAGGGGCCACCAAAGTAGAAAAATGGGGTATGAACTGCCTGTAATAATTTATGAATCCTAAGAAGCGTTGCACCGCCTTCAAGGAATGAGGTTCTGACCATTGCAGGATAGCAGAGAGCTTCGCAGGATCCATAGCCAGGCCCTCTTGTGAGATAATGTAACCCAAAAAAGGCAATGAGGACTGCTCGAATACACATTTCTCGAGTTTAGCAAACAATGAGTGCTCCCTTAAACGGGAAAGGACACGAACGACATCCTGACGATGAGTCTCCAGATCAGGAGAAAAAATCAGGATGTCGTCCAGATACACCACTACTGAGGATAACAGTAAATCCCTGAACACATCATTTACGAAGTCCTGAAATACTGCGGGTGCATTACATAACCCAAAAGGCATGACGAGGTATTCATAGTGACCGTCTCGGGTGTTAAAAGCGGTCTTCCATTCGTCACCCTTTCGAATTCGTACCAAGTTATACGCACCCCGCAGATCCAACTTCGTAAAAACTTGAGCTCCTCTCAGTCTGTCAAAGAGCTCCGAAATTAAAGGTAATGGGTATTTGTTCTTTATTGTGATTGCGTTGAGACCCCTGTAATCTATGCAGGGACGCAAATCACCCTCTTTCTTCCGAACAAAGAAAAACCCAGCTCCCGCAGGAGAGACAGACTTACGAATGAACCCCTTCTCTAAACTCTCTCTTATATAGGTCGACATGGCCTCCGACTCAGGTATTGACAGGGGGTAAACCCTGCCTTTAGGTGGAACCGAACCTGGGATAAGGTCTATGGCACAGTCATACGGCCTATGGGGTGGAAGAACCTCAGCACCCTGTTTGGAGAACACGTCAGCGAAATCCAAATAGGGTGTAGGTATGGGAGAGAGATCAGTTGATGCAACCGCAACGACCTTAGGTGGTAAGGGAAGACATCGGGACTGACATTTCGAACCCCAACTAATAATGCTGTCAGACTCCCAGTCAATGTGAGGAGCATGAGTCCGAAGCCATGGAAGACCCAGAAGGATGTCGTCTATACCCTCAGGCAAAACAAGAAAAGAAATCTCCTCTATGTGACCCTGAGACAGGGAAAGGCGCAAGGGAACTGTCCTCAATGTAATGGAGTCAGACAACATAGTTCCATTAACAACACGGACAGGAATAGGCGCCTCTAACATGATAGAGGGAATATTGTGTCCCTTTACAAATCCTGAGGACACAAAAGTCCCGTCAGCTCCGGAATCCACAAAAGCCATAATAGGCCATGTATTCTCAGATAACGAGAGCTGACCTGGGATACAACACTTAGAGGGTGCAGAAGACGTCTCTAGTAACCCCCCTCTAATGGTTACTAGGCCAGGGAGTTTCCCTGACGACTAGGACACTTGTTGGCATAGTGCCCAGCCTGACGACATACGTAACATATAGGAGGACC
Source organism: Anomaloglossus baeobatrachus (assembly GCF_048569485.1). Classification (NCBI taxonomy): domain Eukaryota; kingdom Metazoa; phylum Chordata; class Amphibia; order Anura; family Aromobatidae; genus Anomaloglossus; species Anomaloglossus baeobatrachus. Next base: position 60,581 of record NW_027444941.1, read on the forward strand.
AGACTTGCGTAGTCTGGAGAACGTATGACCTAACTCCATAGGAGTGGGAGATGTTTCAGATGCTGAGGAAGATGGTAGTGGACCCTCAACAACTGGGATAGCCCGATGCTTAGGGCGTGAGGAAGAGACCTGGAGTCTACGTTCCTTATGGCGTACAGCGATCCTCGTTGCTACTGTGATCAAGTCCTCCAGAGAAGCAGGGACCTCACGAGTAGCAAGAGCATCCTTGACATAGCCTGCCAACCCTCTCCAGAAGATAGGAATCAACACCTTCTCTGGCCAATCTAGTTCTGCCACCAGAGTTCTAAAAGCAATGGCATAAGAACTAGTGGATAATGAACCCTGAGATAGATCTAACAGTCTCAGAGCCGCATCATGGGTAACCTGCGGACCCATGAATACCACCTTAAGAGCATCAAGAAAGTCTTGATGTCTCAGAGTAACCACATCAGAGCGCTCCCATAAGGGAGTCGCCCATTCTAAGGCTTTGTCCTGAAGTAAGGAGATGATAAAGCCTACTCTGGACCTCTCCGTAGAGAAGCGAGAAGAGTTGACCTCTAGGTGTATCTGACACTGACTAATGAAACCACGACATGATCTGGCATCGCCAGAATATCTGTTTGGCAGGGCGAGTCGAGGATCATGTGCAGATGTCACCATGGTCTGAGGTTTATCCTCTATACTCTTGAGCCGTGACTCAAGTACTTGTATGTAACGATGTAACTGCTGATATTCTGCCATAACTGCCAGACCCTTGGCTCAGTCCTAATGTTACGGGGGCTGTCTGATTATAAAAACCAAAGAGATATCAGACAGTCAGGGTCCACCGTGCAGAGACTCTGCTGCAGACTATGGCAGAGTGCAATACCTCTGTTAACTCACAGAAGGATATAATAAGTAAGTAAAGCAATTCCTCCCTTACTTGGAGGGTGTGTGGAATGATCTCTGTTAATAATCACAGAGACAAAGGCAATGTGTGCGAAATGGCACCTACCTAGGTCCGCTCTTCTAGTGGTGCAAAAGAGACGAACAGCAGCGTAAGCCGCACAAAGCTCCTACCTGCGTTCGCTCCACTAGTGTGCGAGGAAACGAACCACTAGATATGGCACCTGCCTAGGTCCGCTCTTCTAGTGGTGCAAAAGAGACGAACAGCAGCGTAAGCCGCACAAAGCTCCTACCTCTGTTCGCTCCCCTAGTGTGCGAGGATACGAACAACTGCCAGACGCAGTATAAGGAACGTTACCCTAGCGGCAACGTCCACCTACGAGTCGAATCACAAGGCCCAGCCAGACCATGTGCCTCAGGCACCTGCCTATGTCCGCTCCCCTAAGAGGTAAGGATACGGACAGCAGCCGAAGCTGTAAGGTATAAGAACGCTACCCTGCCGGTAGCGCTCACCTAGCATAGACAGAGAGATGCCTAGAGGAACGTGCACAGAGCGTCTACTCTCATGCATGAACCAAGAGGACTGAGCACCATGCGGCGTGTCTCAGGGTCTTATATAGACTCTGTGCCTCATCCAAGATGGAGGACACCAGAGCCAATCCGCTGCCAGAATGACAGGAGTGACGTCATGCTGGCCTATCACCGAGCAAGGCGTCACAAGCACATGACCAGCGACCAATCGGCATAGAAGGTGTCAGAGACATGTGACCTCGTGTCAGCGATGATGTCACCCGCACATGTGCAATGGCTCCAAGATAGGACTTAGTATCCGGCGCTCGCACATGTGCAGTAGCAAGAAATCTGGACTTAGTCTCCAGCGCTCGCACATGTGCAGTAGCAAGAAATCTGGACTTAGTCTCCAGCGCTCGCACATGTGCAGTAGCAAGAAATCTGGACTTAGTCTCCAGCGCTCGCACATGTGCAGTAGCAAGAAATCTGGACATAGTCTCCAGTGCTCGCAGCAACCGTAACAGTACCTCCCCCTCAAGGGCCCCCCTCCCGGCGACGTAGGTAATCGGCAACTAAGTCGGGAGCATGGACAGCCTCCTCAGGCTCCCAAGAGCGATGTTCCGGGCCATAGCCCTCCCAATCTATCAAGAAGAACCTGCGCCCTCTAACCATCTTAGAACCAACTATGGCTCGTACCTCATAGCTAGAGCGAGAGGAATCAGAGGCAGGAGAGTGCACTTCACGAGCGTGAGGTAAAATAGCCGGCTTTAGCAGTGAGACATGGAATTTGTCATGAATCCTAAGATGGACAGGTAACTTCAATTGGTAGACTACAGGATTTACCTGTCGAAGAACCTCATAAGGACCCAGGAAGCGAGGAGCAAATTTGACAGAGCTCACTCTAAGTCTCACGTGTTTTGCAGAGAGCCACACAAAGTCCCCTGGAGAAAAGACAGGAGCCGGGCGACGAAACCGATCGGACACCGTCTTCATACGGTCCTTAGCTGCTTGGATCGACTCTTGAGTCCGATCCCAAACCTCTCTGGCATTAGTTGCCCAGTCGGCCACAAGAGGAGGAGGTGCAGCAGCGGGAAACGGTACCGGTACCCTAGGGTGTTGCCCATTATTGAGTACGAACGGTGTCTGCCCAGTGGCCTCAGCCAGCGAATTGTTAAGGGCAAATTCTGCCCAGGGTAGAAGGGAGGACCAGTTATCGTGATTCTCAGCAACAAAGTGTCGAAGGTATATAATCATAGATTGATTGGTACGCTCAACCAAACCATTGGTCTCCGGATGGTATGCCGAAGATAGATTCAACTCAATTTGCAGAAGGCTACAAAGATCTCGCCAGAAACGGGAAGTAAATTGCGGGCCTCTATCACAAATGATACGATCTGGCATCCCGTGAAGCCTAAAGACATGCTTGAGGAATAGTTTGGCTAGTACCCTGGAAGATGGGATTCTCGATAACGGTACGAGATGAACCATCCGGGAGAAATGGTCCGTAATGACCCACACAAATCTATGTCCCTGTGAACATGGAAGATCACCCACAAAGTCCATGCCTACCACCTCCCATGGTCTATCTGGCACTGGTAAAGGATGCAAGAGCCCAGCCGGTCTCTGCCGTAATGGACGGTTGCGAGCACACGAGTAGCAGGAACCGACATATCTCTTGACGTGGCTGGCTAAGTGTGGCCACCAATACCACCTCTCCAGTAACTCACGTGTCCGCCTAATACCAAAATGCCCACCCACCTTTGAGGTGTGGGCCCATGACAGTATATCATTCTGTCGATCAGGCGGAACAAAGGTCTTGCCCGGTGGGATTTGGTCTAACGTCACAGGGGAGAGCGTATGAAAAACCCTGGAGGGAAGGATAAGACGAGGTTCGTCAATCTCTTCCTGGGTAGAAAGCATAGAGCGAGACAGGGCGTCTGCCTTGTTATTCTTACTCCCAGACAGATAGTTGATGGAGAAGTGAAAGCGGGAGAAAAACAAGGACCAGCGGGCTTGGCGAGGATTCAGACGCTGAGCGGTTTGTAAGTACGTCAGATTCTTATGGTCTGTATAGACCTGGAAAGGATGTTTCGCTCCTTCCAGCAAGTGACGCCACTCCTCCAAGGCTAATCTCAAGGCGAGCAGTTCCCTATCCCCAATGGTATAGTTTCTCTCTGCCGGTGAAAAGGTTTTAGCAAAGAAGAAACACGGCCTTTTTCTACCTGCACCGTTCTTTTGATACAAGACCGCACCAGCACCCACTGAAGAGGCATCAACCTCTAAGAGGAAGGGCTTACTCTCATCGGGTCTTTGAAGAACGGGAGCAGTTGAAAAGTGTCTTTTTACTGCCTCAAAAGCCTGAGATGTCTCAGTAGACCAGGCCTTGGGATTAGCACCTTTCTTAGTCAAGGCCACCAAAGGGGCCACCAAAGTAGAAAAATGGGGTATGAACTGCCTGTAATAATTTATGAATCCTAAGAAGCGTTGCACCGCCTTCAAGGAATGAGGTTCTGACCATTGCAGGATAGCAGAGAGCTTCGCAGGATCCATAGCCAGGCCCTCTTGTGAGATAATGTAACCCAAAAAAGGCAATGAGGACTGCTCGAATACACATTTCTCGAGTTTAGCAAACAATGAGTGCTCCCTTAAACGGGAAAGGACACGAACGACATCCTGACGATGAGTCTCCAGATCAGGAGAAAAAATCAGGATGTCGTCCAGATACACCACTACTGAGGATAACAGTAAATCCCTGAACACATCATTTACGAAGTCCTGAAATACTGCGGGTGCATTACATAACCCAAAAGGCATGACGAGGTATTCATAGTGACCGTCTCGGGTGTTAAAAGCGGTCTTCCATTCGTCACCCTTTCGAATTCGTACCAAGTTATACGCACCCCGCAGATCCAACTTCGTAAAAACTTGAGCTCCTCTCAGTCTGTCAAAGAGCTCCGAAATTAAAGGTAATGGGTATTTGTTCTTTATTGTGATTGCGTTGAGACCCCTGTAATCTATGCAGGGACGCAAATCACCCTCTTTCTTCCGAACAAAGAAAAACCCAGCTCCCGCAGGAGAGACAGACTTACGAATGAACCCCTTCTCTAAACTCTCTCTTATATAGGTCGACATGGCCTCCGACTCAGGTATTGACAGGGGGTAAACCCTGCCTTTAGGTGGAACCGAACCTGGGATAAGGTCTATGGCACAGTCATACGGCCTATGGGGTGGAAGAACCTCAGCACCCTGTTTGGAGAACACGTCAGCGAAATCCAAATAGGGTGTAGGTATGGGAGAGAGATCAGTTGATGCAACCGCAACGACCTTAGGTGGTAAGGGAAGACATCGGGACTGACATTTCGAACCCCAACTAATAATGCTGTCAGACTCCCAGTCAATGTGAGGAGCATGAGTCCGAAGCCATGGAAGACCCAGAAGGATGTCGTCTATACCCTCAGGCAAAACAAGAAAAGAAATCTCCTCTATGTGACCCTGAGACAGGGAAAGGCGCAAGGGAACTGTCCTCAATGTAATGGAGTCAGACAACATAGTTCCATTAACAACACGGACAGGAATAGGCGCCTCTAACATGATAGAGGGAATATTGTGTCCCTTTACAAATCCTGAGGACACAAAAGTCCCGTCAGCTCCGGAATCCACAAAAGCCATAATAGGCCATGTATTCTCAGATAACGAGAGCTGACCTGGGATACAACACTTAGAGGGTGCAGAAGACGTCTCTAGTAACCCCCCTCTAATGGTTACTAGGCCAGGGAGTTTCCCTGACGACTAGGACACTTGTTGGCATAGTGCCCAGCCTGACGACATACGTAACATATAGGAGGACCAGACTTGCGTAGTCTGGAGAACGTATGACCTAACTCCATAGGAGTGGGAGATGTTTCAGATGCTGAGGAAGATGGTAGTGGACCCTCAACAACTGGGATAGCCCGATGCTTAGGGCGTGAGGAAGAGACCTGGAGTCTACGTTCCTTATGGCGTACAGCGATCCTCGTTGCTACTGTGATCAAGTCCTCCAGAGAAGCAGGGACCTCACGAGTAGCAAGAGCATCCTTGACATAGCCTGCCAACCCTCTCCAGAAGATAGGAATCAACACCTTCTCTGGCCAATCTAGTTCTGCCACCAGAGTTCTAAAAGCAATGGCATAAGAACTAGTGGATAATGAACCCTGAGATAGATCTAACAGTCTCAGAGCCGCATCATGGGTAACCTGCGGACCCATGAATACCACCTTAAGAGCATCAAGAAAGTCTTGATGTCTCAGAGTAACCACATCAGAGCGCTCCCATAAGGGAGTCGCCCATTCTAAGGCTTTGTCCTGAAGTAAGGAGATGATAAAGCCTACTCTGGACCTCTCCGTAGAGAAGCGAGAAGAGTTGACCTCTAGGTGTATCTGACACTGACTAATGAAACCACGACATGATCTGGCATCGCCAGAATATCTGTTTGGCAGGGCGAGTCGAGGATCATGTGCAGATGTCACCATGGTCTGAGGTTTATCCTCTATACTCTTGAGCCGTGACTCAAGTACTTGTATGTAACGATGTAACTGCTGATATTCTGCCATAACTGCCAGACCCTTGGCTCAGTCCTAATGTTACGGGGGCTGTCTGATTATAAAAACCAAAGAGATATCAGACAGTCAGGGTCCACCGTGCAGAGACTCTGCTGCAGACTATGGCAGAGTGCAATACCTCTGTTAACTCACAGAAGGATATAATAAGTAAGTAAAGCAATTCCTCCCTTACTTGGAGGGTGTGTGGAATGATCTCTGTTAATAATCACAGAGACAAAGGCAATGTGTGCGAAATGGCACCTACCTAGGTCCGCTCTTCTAGTGGTGCAAAAGAGACGAACAGCAGCGTAAGCCGCACAAAGCTCCTACCTGCGTTCGCTCCACTAGTGTGCGAGGAAACGAACCACTAGATATGGCACCTGCCTAGGTCCGCTCTTCTAGTGGTGCAAAAGAGACGAACAGCAGCGTAAGCCGCACAAAGCTCCTACCTCTGTTCGCTCCCCTAGTGTGCGAGGATACGAACAACTGCCAGACGCAGTATAAGGAACGTTACCCTAGCGGCAACGTCCACCTACGAGTCGAATCACAAGGCCCAGCCAGACCATGTGCCTCAGGCACCTGCCTATGTCCGCTCCCCTAAGAGGTAAGGATACGGACAGCAGCCGAAGCTGTAAGGTATAAGAACGCTACCCTGCCGGTAGCGCTCACCTAGCATAGACAGAGAGATGCCTAGAGGAACGTGCACAGAGCGTCTACTCTCATGCATGAACCAAGAGGACTGAGCACCATGCGGCGTGTCTCAGGGTCTTATATAGACTCTGTGCCTCATCCAAGATGGAGGACACCAGAGCCAATCCGCTGCCAGAATGACAGGAGTGACGTCATGCTGGCCTATCACCGAGCAAGGCGTCACAAGCACATGACCAGCGACCAATCGGCATAGAAGGTGTCAGAGACATGTGACCTCGTGTCAGCGATGATGTCACCCGCACATGTGCAATGGCTCCAAGATAGGACTTAGTATCCGGCGCTCGCACATGTGCAGTAGCAAGAAATCTGGACTTAGTCTCCAGCGCTCGCACATGTGCAGTAGCAAGAAATCTGGACTTAGTCTCCAGCGCTCGCACATGTGCAGTAGCAAGAAATCTGGACTTAGTCTCCAGCGCTCGCACATGTGCAGTAGCAAGAAATCTGGACATAGTCTCCAGTGCTCGCAGCAACCGTAACACCATATCTGCAGTCCACCACAAGGACCACCCTCTCTAATCCCTGAAAAATGAAATCATCCTCAGTGATGAAGAGAGGGGGCTAAGTGCCCCCAATGGTCTCAGAGCATTGACTCTTCTAAGAGTCCTAAGAGTCCTGCTCACACTGATGGGGTGCAGCTGTGGGACCCTATTTTCAGAGATGATGTCCTCCACCCAACTCTCAAAAAGCTGAAAGGGTCTTCAGTAGAGATGGATAGTCGAGCTGGGCTATCAGACGGTCACCTCTGTAGCTGTAGTGTCATTTTTCCTATGGTCCAATGTGTAAATTAAACAAAAAAGTGCACGTTTGTTATGATGTCCAAGATGGGGACCAGGATGTGGACATAATAAAAAATTAGGGAACATGATAGGAGACATTTCTACAATACATATAATCATTCTTATCTATCTAATACGATGACAACAGCTCTCCATACCTGCAGTCCACCACAAGGACCACCCTCTCTAATCCCTGAAAAATGAAATCATCCTCAGTGACGAAGAGAGGGGGCTAAGCGCCCCATGGTCTCAGAGCATTAACTCTTCTAAGAGTCCTAAGAGTCCTGCTCACACTGATGGGGTGCAGCTGTGGGACCCTATTTTCAGAGATGATGTCCTCCACCCAACTCTCAAAAAGCTGAAAGGGTCTTCAGTAGAGATGGATAGTCGAGCTGGGCTATCAGACGGTCACCTCTGTAGCTGTAGTGTCATTTTTCCTATGGTCCAATGTGTAAATTAAACAAAAAAGTGCACGTTTGTTATGATGTCCAAGATGGGGACCAGGATGTGGACATAATAAAAAATTAGGGAACATGATAGGAGACATTTCTACAATACATATAATCATTCTTATCTATCTAATACGATGACAACAGCTCTCCATACCTGCAGTCCACCACAAGGACCACCCTCTCTAATCCCTGAAAAATGAAATCATCCTCAGTGACGAAGAGAGGGGGCTAAGCGCCCCCATGGTCTCAGAGCATTAACTCTTCTAAGAGTCCTAAGAGTCCTGCTCACACTGATGGGGTGCAGCTGTGGGACCCTATTTTCAGAGATGATGTCCTCCACCCAACTCTCAAAAAGCTGAAAGGGTCTTCAGTAGAGATGGATAGTCGAGCTGGGCTATCAGACGGTCACCTCTGTAGCTGTAGTGTCATTTTTCCTATGGTCCAATGTGTAAATTAAACAAAAAAGTGCACGTTTGTTATGATGTCCAAGATGGGGACCAGGATGTGGACATAATAAAAAATTAGGGAACATGATAGGAGACATTTCTACAATACATATAATCATTCTTATCTATCTAATACGATGACAACAGCTCTCCATACCTGCAGTCCACCACAAGGACCACCCTCTCTAATCCCTGAAAAATGAAATCATCCTCAGGGACGAAGAGAGGGGGCTAAGCGCCCCCCATGGTTTTAGAGCATTGACTCTTCTAAGAGTCCTAAGAGTCCTGCTTACACTGATGGGGTGCAGCTGTGGGACCCTATTTTAAGAGATGATGTCCTCCACCCAACTCTCAAAAAGCTGAAAGGGTCTTCAGTAGAGATGGATAGTCGAGCTGGGCTATCAGACGGTCACCTCTGTAGCTGTAGTGTCATTTTTCCTATGGTCTAATGTGTAAATTAAACAAAAAAGTGCACGTTTGTTATGATGTCCAAGATGGGGACCAGGATGTGGACATAATAAAAAATTAGGGAACATGATAGGAGACATTTCTACAATACATATAATCATTCTTATCTATCTAATACGATGATAACAGCTCTCCATATCTGCAGTCCACCACAAGGACCACCCTCTCTAATCCCTGAAAAATGAAATCATCCTCAGTGATGAAGAGAGGGGGCTAAGTGCCCCCAATGGTCTCAGAGCATTGACTCTTCTAAGAGTCCTAAGAGTCCTGCTCACACTGATGGGGTGCAGCTGTGGGACCCTATTTTCAGAGATGATGTCCTCCACCCAACTCTCAAAAAGCTGAAAGGGTCTTCAGTAGAGATGGATAGTCGAGCTGGGCTATCAGACGGTCACCTCTGTAGCTGTAGTGTCATTTTTCCTATGGTCCAATGTGTAAATTAAACAAAAAAGTGCACGTTTGTTATGATGTCCAAGATGGGGACCAGGATGTGGACATAATAAAAAATTAGGGAACATGATAGGAGACATTTCTACAATACATATAATCATTCTTATCTATCTAATACGATGACAACAGCTCTCCATACCTGCAGTCCACCACAAGGACCACCCTCTCTAATCCCTGAAAAATGAAATCATCCTCAGTGACGAAGAGAGGGGGCTAAGCGCCCCCATGGTCTCAGAGCATTAACTCTTCTAAGAGTCCTAAGAGTCCTGCTCACACTGATGGGGTGCAGCTGTGGGACCCTATTTTCAGAGATGATGTCCTCCACCCAACTCTCAAAAAGCTGAAAGGGTCTTCAGTAGAGATGGATAGTCGAGCTGGGCTATCAGACGGTCACCTCTGTAGCTGTAGTGTCATTTTTCCTATTGTCCAATGTGTAAATTAAACAAAAAAGTGCACGTTTATTATGATGTCCAAGATGGGGACCAGGATGTGGACATAATAAAAAATTAGGGAACATGATAGGAGACATTTCTACAATACATATAATCATTCTTATCTATCTAATACGATGACAACAGCTCTCCATACCTGCAGTCCACCACAAGGACCACCCTCTCTAATCCCTGAAAAATGAAATCATCCTCAGGGACGAAGAGAGGGGGCTAAGCGCCCCCCATGGTTTTAGAGCATTGACTCTTCTAAGAGTCCTAAGAGTCCTGCTTACACTGATGGGGTGCAGCTGTGGGACCCTATTTTAAGAGATGATGTCCTCCACCCAACTCTCAAAAAGCTGAAAGGGTCTTCAGTAGAGATGGATAGTCGAGCTGGGCTATCAGACGGTCACCTCTGTAGCTGTAGTGTCATTTTTCCTATGGTCCAATGTGTAAATTAAACAAAAAAGTGCACGTTTGTTATGATGTCCAAGATGGGGACCAGGATGTGGACATAATAAAAAATTAGGGAACATGATAGGAGACATTTCTACAATACATATAATCATTCTTATCTATCTAATACGATCACAACAGCTCTCCATACCTGCAGTCCACCACAAGGACCACTCTCTCTAATCCCTGAAAAATGAAATCATCCTCAGTGACGAAGAGAGGGGGCTAAGCGTCCCCCATGGTCTCAAAACATTGACTCTTCTAAGAGTCCTAAGAGTCCTGCTCACACTGATGGGGTGCAGCTGTGGGACCCTATTTTCAGAGATGATGTCCTCCACCCAACTCTCAAAAAGCTGAAAGGGTCTTCAGTAGAGATGGATAGTCGAGCTGGGCTACCAGACGGTCACCTCTGTAGCTGTAGTGTCATTTTTCCTATGGTCCAATGTGTAAATTAAACAAAAAAGTGCACGTTTGTTATGATTTCCAAGATGGGGACCAGGATGTGGACATAATAAAAAAATAGGGAACATGATAGGAGACATTTCTACAATACATATAATCATTCTTATCTATCTAATACGATGACAACAGCTCTCCATACCTGCAGTCCACCACAAGGACCACCCTCTCTATTCCCTGAAAAGTGAAATCATCCTCAGTGACGAAGAGAGGGGGCTAAGCGCCCCCCATGGTCTCAAAACATTGACTCTTCTAAGAGTCCTAAGAGTCCTGCTCACACTGATGGGGTGCAGCTGTGGGACCCTATTTTCAGAGATGATGTTCTCCACCCAACTCTCAAAAAGCTGAAAGGGTCTTCAGTAGAGATGGATAGTCGAGCTGGGCTATCAGACGGTCACCTCTGTAGCTGTAGTGTCATTTTTCCTATGGTCCAATGTGTAAATTAAACAAAAAAGTGCACGTTTGTTATGATGTCCAAGATAGGGACAGGATGTGGACATAATAAAAAATTAGGGAACATGATAGGAGACATTTCTACAATACATATAATCATTCTTATCTATTTAATACGATGACAACAGCTCTCCATACCTGCAGTCCACCACAAGGACCACCCTCTCTAATCCCTGAAAAATGAAATCATCCTCAGTGACGAAGAGAGGGGGCTAAGCGCCCCCATGGTCTCAGAGCATTAACTCTTCTAAGAGTCCTAAGAGTCCTGCTCACACTGATGGGGTGCAGCTGTGGGACCCTATTTTCAGAGATGATGTCCTCCACCCAACTCTCAAAAAGCTGAAAGGGTCTTCAGTAGAGATGGATAGTCGAGCTGGGCTATCAGACGGTCACCTCTGTAGCTGTAGTGTCATTTTTCCTATGGTCCAATGTGTAAATTAAACAAAAAAGTGCACGTTTGTTATGATGTCCAAGATGGGGACCAGGATGTGGACATAATAAAAAATTAGGGAACATAATAGGAGACATTTCTACAATACATATAATCATTCTTATCTATCTAATACGATGACAACAGCTCTCCATACCTGCAGTCCACCACAAGGACCACCCTCTCTAATCCCTGAAAAATGAAATCATCCTCAGGGACGAAGAGAGGGGGCTAAGCGCCCCCCATGGTTTTAGAGCATTGACTCTTCTAAGAGTCCTAAGAGTCCTGCTTACACTGATGGGGTGCAGCTGTGGGACCCTATTTTAAGAGATGATGTCCTCCACCCAACTCTCAAAAAGCTGAAAGGGTCTTCAGTAGAGATGGATAGTCGAGCTGGGCTATCAGACGGTCACCTCTGTAGCTGTAGTGTCATTTTTCCTATGGTCCAATGTGTAAATTAAACAAAAAAGTGCACGTTTGTTATGATGTCCAAGATGGGGACCAGGATGTGGACATAATAAAAAATTAGGGAACATGATAGGAGACATTTCTACAATACATATAATCATTCTTATCTATCTAATACGATCACAACAGCTCTCCATACCTGCAGTCCACCACAAGGACCACTCTCTCTAATCCCTGAAAAATGAAATCATCCTCAGTGACGAAGAGAGGGGGCTAAGCGCCCCCCATGGTCTCAAAACATTGACTCTTCTAAGAGTCCTAAGAGTCCTGCTCACACTGATGGGGTGCAGCTGTGGGACCCTATTTTCAGAGATGATGTCCTCCACCCAACTCTCAAAAAGCTGAAAGGGTCTTCAGTAGAGATGGATAGTCGAGCTGGGCTACCAGACGGTCACCTCTGTAGCTGTAGTGTCATTTTTCCTATGGTCCAATGTGTAAATTAAACAAAAAAGTGCACGTTTGTTATGATTTCCAAGATGGGGACCAGGATGTGGACAGAATAAAAAAATAGGGAACATGATAGGAGACATTTCTACAATACATATAATCATTCTTATCTATCTAATACGATGACAACAGCTCTCCATACCTGCAGTCCACCACAAGGACCACCCTCTCTATTCCCTGAAAATTGAAATCATCCTCAGTGACGAAGAGAGGGGGCTAAGCGCCCCCCATGGTCTCAAAACATTGACTCTTCTAAGAGTCCTAAGAGTCCTGCTCACACTGATGGGGTGCAGCTGTGGGACCCTATTTTCAGAGATGATGTTCTCCACCCAACTCTCAAAAAGCTGAAAGGGTCTTCAGTAGAGATGGATAGTCGAGCTGGGCTATCAGACGGTCACCTCTGTAGCTATAGTGTCATTTTTCCTATGGTCCAATGTGTAAATTAAACAAAAAAGTGCACGTTTGTTATGATGTCCAAGATGGGGACAGGATGTGGACATAATAAAAAATTAGGGAACATGATAGGAGACATTTCTACAATACATATAATCATTCTTATCTATTTAATACGATGACAACAGCTCTCCATACCTGCAGTCCACCACAAGGACCACCCTCTCTAATCCCTGAAAAATGAAATCATCCTCAGTGACGAAGAGAGGGGGCTAAGCGCCCCCCATGGTCTCAGAGCATTGACTCTTCTAAGAGTCCTAAGAGTCCTGCTCACACTGATGGGGTGCAGCTGTGGGACCCTATTTTCAGAGATGATGTCCTCCACCCAACTCTCAAAAAGCTGAAAGGGTCTTCAGTAGAGATGGATTGTCGAGCTGGGCTATCAGACGGTCACCTCTGTAGCTGTAGTGTCATTTTTCCTATGGTCCAATGTGTAAATTAAACAAAAAAGTGCACGTTTGTTATGATGTCCAAGATGGGGACCAGGATGTGGACATAATAAAAAATTAGGGAACATGATAGGAGACATTTCTACAATACATATAATCATTCTTATCTATCTAATACGATGATAACAGCTCTCCATACCTGCAGTCCACCACAAGGACCACCCTCTCTAATCCCTGAAAAATGAAATCATCCTCAGTGACGAAGAGAGGGGGCTAAGTGCCCCCAATGGTCTCAGAGCATCGACTCTTCTAAGAGTCCTAAGAGTCCTGCTCACACTGATGGGGTGCAGCTGTGGGACCCTATTTTCAGAGATGATGTCCTCCACCCAACTCTCAAAAAGCTGAAAGGGTCTTCAGTAGAGATGGATAGTCGAGCTGGGCTATCAGACGGTCACCTCTGTAGCTGTAGTGTCATTTTTCCTATGGTCCAATGTGTAAATTAAACAAAAAAGTGCACGTTTGTTATGATGTCCAAGATGGGGACCAGGATGTGGACATAATAAAAAATTAGGGAACATGATAGGAGACATTTCTACAATACATATAATCATTCTTATCTATCTAATACGATGACAACAGCTCTCCATACCTGCAGTCCACCACAAGGACCACCCTCTCTAATCCCTGAAAAATGAAATCATCCTCAGGGACGAAGAGAGGGGGCTAAGCGCCCCCCATGGTTTTAGAGCATTGACTCTTCTAAGAGTCCTAAGAGTCCTGCTTACACTGATGGGGTGCAGCTGTGGGACCCTATTTTAAGAGATGATGTCCTCCACCCAACTCTCAAAAAGCTGAAAGGGTCTTCAGTAGAGATGGATAGTCGAGCTGGGCTATCAGACGGTCACCTCTGTAGCTGTAGTGTCATTTTTCCTATGGTCCAATGTGTAAATTAAACAAAAAAGTGCACGTTTGTTATGATGTCCAAGATGGGGACCAGGATGTGGACATAATAAAAAATTAGGGAACATGATAGGAGACATTTCTACAATACATATAATCATTCTTATCTATCTAATACGATGACAACAGCTCTCCATACCTGCAGTCCACCACAAGGACCACCCTCTCTAATCCCTGAAAAATGAAATCATCCTCAGTGACGAAGAGAGGGGGCTAAGCGCCCCCATGGTCTCAGAGCATTAACTCTTCTAAGAGTCCTAAGAGTCCTGCTCACACTGATGGGGTGCAGCTGTGGGACCCTATTTTCAGAGATGATGTCCTCCACCCAACTCTCAAAAAGCTGAAAGGGTCTTCAGTAGAGATGGATAGTCGAGCTGGGCTATCAGACGGTCACCTCTGTAGCTGTAGTGTCATTTTTCCTATGGTCCAATGTGTATATTAAACAAAAAAGTGCACGTTTGTTATGATGTCCAAGATGGGGACCAGGATGTGGACATAATAAAAAATTAGGGAACATGATAGGAGACATTTCTACAATACATATAATCATTCTTATCTATCTAATACGATGACAACAGCTCTCCATACCTGTAGTCCACCACAAGGACCACCCTCTCTAATCCCTGAAAAATGAAATCATCCTCAGGGACGAAGAGAGGGGGCTAAGCGCCCCCCATGGTTTTAGAGCATTGACACTTCTAAGAGTCCTAAGAGTCCTGCTTACACTGATGGGGTGCAGCTGTGGGACCCTATTTTAAGAGATGATGTCCTCCACCCAACTCTCAAAAAGCTGAAAGGGTCTTCAGTAGAGATGGATAGTCGAGCTGGGCTATCAGACGGTCACCTCTGTAGCTGTAGTGTCATTTTTCCTATGGTCCAATGTGTAAATTAAACAAAAAAGTGCACGTTTGTTATGATGTCCAAGATGGGGACCAGGATGTGGACATAATAAAAAATTAGGGAACATGATAGGAGACATTTCTACAATACATATAATCATTCTTATCTATCTAATACGATCACAACAGCTCTCCATACCTGCAGTCCACCACAAGGACCACTCTCTCTAATCCCTGAAAAATGAAATCATCCTCAGTGACGAAGAGAGGGGGCTAAGAGCCCCCATTGGTCTCAAAACATTGACTCTTCTAAGAGTCCTAAGAGTCCTGCTCACACTGATGGGGTGCAGCTGTGGGACCCTATTTTCAGAGATGATGTCCTCCACCCAACTTTCAAAAAGCTGAAAGGGTCTTCAGTAGAGATGGATAGTCGAGCTGGGCTACCAGACGGTCACCTCTGTAGCTGTAGTGTCATTTTTCCTATGGTCCAATGTGTAAATTAAACAAAAAAGTGCACGTTTGTTATGATTTCCAAGATGGGGACCAGGATGTGGACATAATAAAAAAATAGGGAACATGATAGGAGACATTTCTACAATACATATAATCATTCTTATCTATCTAATACGATGACAACAGCTCTCCATACCTGCAGTCCACCACAAGGACCACCCTCTCTATTCCCTGAAAAGTGAAATCATCCTCAGTGACGAAGAGAGGGGGCTAAGCGCCCCCCATGGTCTCAAAACATTGACTCTTCTAAGAGTCCTAAGAGTCCTGGTCACACTGATGGGGTGCAGCTGTGGGACCCTATTTTCAGAGATGATGTTCTCCACCCAAATCTCAAAAAGCTGAAAGGGTCTTCAGTAGAGATGGATAGTCGAGCTGGGCTATCAGACGGTCACCTCTGTAGCTGTAGTGTCATTTTTCCTATGGTCCAATGTGTAAATTAAACAAAAAAGTGCACGTTTGTTATGATGTCCAAGATGGGGACCAGGATGTGGACATAATAAAAAATTAGGGAACATGATAGGAGACATTTCTACAATACATATAATCATTCTTATCTATTTAATACGATGACAACAGCTCTCCATACCTGCAGTCCACCACAAGGACCACCCTCTCTAATCCCTGAAAAATGAAATCATCCTCAGTGACGAAGAGAGGGGGCTAAGCGCCCCTTATGGTCTCAGAGCATTGACTCTTCTAAGAGTCCTAAGAGTCCTGCTCACACTGATGGGGTGCAGCTGTGGGACCCTATTTTCAGAGATGATGTCCTCCACCCAACTCTCAAAAAGCTGAAAGGGTCTTCAGTAGAGATGGATTGTCGAGCTGGGCTATCAGACGGTCACCTCTGTAGCTGTAGTGTCATTTTTCCTATGGTCCAATGTGTAAATTAAACAAAAAAGTGCACGTTTGTTATGATGTCCAAGATGGGGACCAGGATGTGGACATAATAAAAAATTAGGGAACATGATAGGAGACATTTCTACAATACATATAATCATTCTTATCTATCTAATACGATGATAACAGCTCTCCATACCAGCAGTCCACCACAAGGACCACCCTCTCTAATCCCTGAAAAATGAAATCATCCTCAGTGACGAAGAGAGGGGGCTAAGTGCCCCCAATGGTCTCAGAGCATTGACTCTTCTAAGAGTCCTAAGAGTCCTGCTCACACTGATGGGGTGCAGCTGTGGGACCCTATTTTCAGAGATGATGTCCTCCACCCAACTCTCAAAAAGCTGAAAGGGTCTTCAGTAGAGATGGATAGTCGAGCTGGGCTATCAGACGGTCACCTCTGTAGCTGTAGTGTCATTTTTCCTATGGTCCAATGTGTAAATTAAACAAAAAAGTGCACGTTTGTTATGATGTCCAAGATGGGGACCAGGATGTGGACATAATAAAAAATTAGGGAACATGATAGGAGACATTTCTACAATACATATAATCATTCTTATCTATCTAATACGATGACAACAGCTCTACATACCTGCAGTCCACCACAAGGACCACCCTCTCTAATCCCTGAAAAATGAAATCATCCTCAGTGACGAAGAGAGGGGGCCAAGCGCCCCCCATGGTACCAGAGCATTGACTCTTCTAAGAGTCCTAAGAGTCCTGCTCACACTGATGGGGTGAAGCTGTGGGATCCTATTTTCAGAGATGATGTCCTCCACCCAACTCTCAAAAAGCTGAAAGGGTCTTCAGTAGAGATGGATAGTCGAGCTGGGCTATCAGACGGTCACCTCTGTAGCTGTAGTGTCATTTTTCCTATGGTCCAATGTGTAAATTAAACAAAAAAGTGCACGTTTGTTATGATGTCCAAGATGGGGACCAGGATGTGGACATAATAAAAATTTAGGGAACATGATAGGAGATATTTCTACAATACATATAATCATTCTTATCTATCTAATACGATGATAACAGCTCTCCATACCTGCAGTCCACCACAAGGACCACCCTCTCTAAACCCTGAAAAATGAAATCATCCTCAGTGACGAAGAGAGGGGGCTCAGTGCCCCCAATGGTCTCAGAGCATTGACTCTTCTAAGAG
The DNA here is from genome assembly GCF_048569485.1 of Anomaloglossus baeobatrachus. Taxonomy (NCBI): domain Eukaryota; kingdom Metazoa; phylum Chordata; class Amphibia; order Anura; family Aromobatidae; genus Anomaloglossus; species Anomaloglossus baeobatrachus. The sequence goes on from NW_027444941.1 coordinate 78,207, forward strand.
TCTTAAGAGTCCTGCTCACACTGATGGGGTGCAGCTGTGGGACCCTATTTTCAGAGATGATGTCCTCCACCCAACTCTCAAAATGCTGAAAGGGTCTTCAGTAGAGATGGATAGTCGAGCTGGGCTATCAGACGGTCACCTCTGTAGCTGTAGTGTCATTTTTCCTATGGTCCAATGTGTAAATTAAACAAAAAAGTGCACGTTTGTTATGATGTTCAAGATGGGGAGCAGGATGTGGACATAATAAAAAATTAGGGAACATGATAGGAGACATTTCTACAATACATATAATCATTCTTATCTATCTAATACGATGACAACAGCTCTCCATACCTGCAGTCCACCACAAGGACCACCCTCTCTAATCCCTGAAAAATGAAATCATCCTCAGTGACGAAGAGAGGGGGCTAAGCGCCCCCATGGTCTCAGAGTATTAACTCTTCTAAGAGTCCTAAGAGTCCTGCTCACACTGATGGGGTGCAGCTGTGGGACCCTATTTTCAGAGATGATGTCCTCCACCCAACTCTCAAAAAGCTGAAAGGGTCTTCAGTAGAGATGGATAGTCGAGCTGGGCTATCAGACGATCACCTCTGTAGCTGTAGTGTCATTTTTCCTATGGTCCAATGTGTAAATTAAACAAAAAAGTGCACGTTTGTTATGATGTCCAAGATGGGGACCAGGATGTGGACATAATAAAAAATTAGGGAACATGATAGGAGACATTTCTACAATACATATAATCATTCTTATCTATCTAATACGATGACAACAGCTCTCCATACCTGCAGTCCACCACAAGGACCACCCTCTCTAATCCCTGAAAAATGAAATCATCCTCAGTGACGAAGAGAGGGGGCTAAGCGCCCCCATGGTCTCAGAGCATTAACTCTTCTAAGAGTCCTAAGAGTCCTGCTCACACTGATGGGGTGCAGCTGTGGGACCCTATTTTCAGAGATGATGTCCTCCACCCAACTCTCAAAAAGCTGAAAGGGTCTTCAGTAGAGATGGATAGTCGAGCTGGGCTATCAGACGGTCACCTCTGTAGCTGTAGTGTCATTTTTCCTATGGTCCAATGTGTAAATTAAACAAAAAAGTGCACGTTTGTTATGATGTCCAAGATGGGGACCAGGATGTGGACATAATAAAAAAATTAGGGAACATGATAGGAGACATTTCTACAATACATATAATCATTCTTATCTATCTAATACGATGACAACAGCTCTACATACCTGCAGTCCACCACAAGGACCACCCTCTCTAATCCCTGAAAAATGAAATCATCCTCAGTGACGAAGAGAGGGGGCCAAGCGCCCCCATGGTCTCAGAGCATTAACTCTTCTAAGAGTCCTAAGAGTCCTGCTCACACTGATGGGGTGCAGCTGTGGGACCCTATTTTCAGAGATGATGTCCTCCACCCAACTCTCAAAAAGCTGAAAGGGTCTTCAGTAGAGATGGATAGTCGAGCTGGGCTATCAGACGGTCACCTCTGTAGCTGTAGTGTCATTTTTCCTATGGTCCAATGTGTAAATTAAACAAAAAAGTGCACGTTTGTTATGATGTCCAAGATGGGGACCAGGATGTGGACATAATAAAAAATTAGGGAACATGATAGGAGACATTTCTACAATACATATAATCATTCTTATCTATCTAATACGATGACAACAGCTCTACATACCTGCAGTCCACCACAAGGACCACCCTCTCTAATCCCTGAAAAATGAAATCATCCTCAGTGACGAAGAGAGGGGGCCAAGCGCCCCCCATGGTACCAGAGCATTGACTCTTCTAAGAGTCCTAAGAGTCCTGCTCACACTGATGGGGTGAAGCTGTGGGACCCTATTTTCAGAGATGATGTCCTCCACCCAACTCTCAAAAAGCTGAAAGGGTCTTCAGTAGAGATGGATAGTCGAGCTGGGCTATCAGACGGTCACCTCTGTAGCTGTAGTGTCATTTTTCCTATGGTCCAATGTGTAAATTAAACAAAAAAGTGCACGTTTGTTATGATGTCCAAGATGGGGACCAGGATGTGGACATAATAAAAAATTAGGGAACATGATAGGAGATATTTCTACAATACATATAATCATTCTTATCTATCTAATACGATGATAACAGCTCTCCATACCTGCAGTCCACCACAAGGACCACCCTCTCTAAACCCTGAAAAATGAAATCATCCTCAGTGACGAAGAGAGGGGGCTCAGTGCCCCCAATGGTCTCAGAGCATTGACTCTTCTAAGAGTCTTAAGAGTCCTGCTCACACTGATGGGGTGCAGCTGTGGGACCCTATTTTCAGAGATGATGTCCTCCACCCAACTCTCAAAAAGCTGAAAGGGTCTTCAGTAGAGATGGATAGTCGAGCTGGGCTATCAGACGGTCACCTCTGTAGCTGTAGTGTCATTTTTCCTATGGTCCAATGTGTAAATTAAACAAAAAAGTGCACGTTTGTTATGATGTCCAAGATGGGGACCAGGATGTGGACATAATAAAAAATTAGGGAACATGATAGGAGACATTTCTACAATACATATAATCATTCTTATCTATCTAATACGATGACAACAGCTCTCCATACCTGCAGTCCACCACAAGGACCACCCTCTCTAATCCTTGAAAAATGAAATCATCCTCAGTGACGAAGAGAGGGGGCTAAGCGCCCCCATGGTCTCAGAGCATTAACTCTTCTAAGAGTCCTAAGAGTCCTGCTTACACTGATGGGGTGCAGCTGTGGGACCCTATTTTCAGAGATGATGTCCTCCACCCAACTCTCAAAAAGCTGAAAGGGTCTTCAGTAGAGATGGATAGTCGAGCTGGGCTATCAGACGGTCACCTCTGTAGCTGTAGTGTCATTTTTCCTATGGTCCAATGTGGAAATTAAACAAAAAAGTGCACGTTTGTTATGATGTCCAAGATGGGGACCAGGATGTGGACATAATAAAAAATTAGGGAACATGATAGGAGACATTTCTACAATACATATAATCATTCTTATCTATCTAATACGATGACAACAGCTCTCCATACCTGCAGTCCACCACAAGGACCACCCTCTCTAATCCCTGAAAAATGAAATCATCCTCAGTGACGAAGAGAGGGGGCCAAGCGCCCCCCATGGTACCAGAGCATTGACTCTTCTAAGAGTCCTAAGAGTCCTGCTCACACTGATGGGGTGAAGCTGTGGGACCCTATTTTCAGAGATGATGTCCTCCACCCAACTCTCAAAAAGCTGAAAGGGTCTTCAGTAGAGATGGATAGTCGAGCTGGGCTATCAGACGGTCACCTCTGTAGCTGTAGTGTCATTTTTCCTATGGTCCAATGTGTAAATTAAACAAAAAAGTGCACGTTTGTTATGATGTTCAAGATGGGGACCAGGATGTGGACATAATAAAAAATTAGGGAACATGATAGGAGACATTTCTACAATACATATAATCATTCTTATCTATCTAATACGATCACAACAGCTCTCCATACCTGCAGTCCACCACAAGGACCACTCTCTCTAATCCCTGAAAAATGAAATCATCCTCAGTGACGAAGAGAGGGGGCTAAGCGCCCCCCATGGTCTCAGAGCATTGACTCTTCTAAGAGTCCTAAGATTCCTGCTCACACTGATGGGGTGCAGCTGTGGGACCCTATTTTCAGAGATGATGTCCTCCACCCAACTCTCAAAAAGCTGAAAGGGTCTTCAGTAGAGATGGATAGTCGAGCTGGGCTATCAGACGGTCACCTCTGTAGCTGTAGTGTCATTTTTCCTATTGTCCAATTTGTAAATTAAACAAAAAAGTGCACGTTTGTTATGATTTCCAAGATGGGAACCAGGATGTGGACATAATAAAAAAATAGGGAACATGATAGGAGACATTTCTACAATACATATAATCATTCTTATCTATTTAATACGATGACAACAGCTCTCCATACCTGCAGTCCACCACAAGGACCACCCTCTCTATTCCCTGAAAAGTGAAATCATCCTCAGTGACGAGGAGAGGGGGCTAAGCGCCCCCCATGGTCTCAGAGCATTGACTCTTCTAAGAGTCCTAAGAGTCCTGCTCACACTGATGGGGTGCAGCTGTGGGACCCTATTTTCAGAGATGATGTTCTCCACCCAACTCTCAAAAAGCTGAAAGGGTCTTCAGTAGAGATGGATAGTCGAGCTGGGCTATCAGACGGTCACCTCTGTAGCTGTAGTGTCATTTTTCCTATGGTCCAATGTGTAAATTAAACAAAAAAGTGCACGTTTGTTATGATGTCAAAGATGGGGACCAGGATGTGGACATAATAAAAAATTAGGGAACATGATAGGAGACATTTCTACAATACATATAATCATTCTTATCTATTTAATACGATGACAACAGCTCTCCATACCTGCAGTCCACCACAAGGACCACCCTCTCTAATCCCTGAAAAATGAAATCATCCTCAGTGACGAAGAGAGGGGGCTAAGCGCCCCCCATGGTCTCAGAGCATTGACTCTTCTAAGAGTCCTAAGAGTCCTGCTCACACTGATGGGGTGCAGCTGTGGGACCCTATTTTCAGAGATGATGTCCTCCACCCAACTCTCAAAAAGCTGAAAGGGTCTTCAGTAGAGATGGATAGTCGAGCTGGGCTATCAGACGGTCACCTCTGTAGCTGTAGTGTCATTTTTCCTATGGTCCAATGTGTAAATTAAACAAAAAAGTGCACGTTTGTTATGATGTCCAAGATGGGGACCAGGATGTGGACATAATAAAAAATTAGGGAACATGATAGGAGACATTTCTACAATACATATAATCATTCTTATCTATCTAATACGATGATAACAGCTCTCCATATCTGCAGTCCACCACAAGGACCACCCTCTCTAATCCCTGAAAAATGAAATCATCCTCAGTGACGAAGAGAGGGGGCTAAGCGCCCCCCATGGTTTTAGAGCATTGACTCTTCTAAGAGTCCTAAGAGTCCTGCTCACACTGATGGGGTGCAGCTGTGGGACCCTATTTTAAGAGATGATGTCCTCCACCCAACTCTCAAAAAGCTGAAAGGGTCTTCAGTAGAGATGGATAGTCGAGCTGGGCTATCAGACGGTCACCTCTGTAGCTGTAGTGTCATTTTTCCTATGGTCCAATGTGTAAATTAAACAAAAAAGTGCACGTTTGTTATGATGTCCAAGATGGGGACCAGGATGTGGACATAATAAAAAATTAGGGAACATGATAGGAGACATTTCTACAATACATATAATCATTCTTATCTATCTAATACGATGATAACAGCTCTCCATATCTGCAGTCCACCACAAGGACCACCCTCTCTAATCCCTGAAAAATGAAATCATCCTCAGTGATGAAGAGAGGGGGCTAAGTGCCCCCAATGGTCTCAGAGCATTGACTCTTCTAAGAGTCCTAAGAGTCCTGCTCACACTGATGGGGTGCAGCTGTGGGACCCTATTTTCAGAGATGATGTCCTCCACCCAACTCTCAAAAAGCTGAAAGGGTCTTCAGTAGAGATGGATAGTCGAGCTGGGCTATCAGACGGTCACCTCTGTAGCTGTAGTGTCATTTTTCCTATGGTCCAATGTGTAAATTAAACAAAAAAGTGCACGTTTGTTATGATGTCCAAGATGGGGACCAGGATGTGGACATAATAAAAAATTAGGGAACATGATAGGAGACATTTCTACAATACATATAATCATTCTTATCTATCTAATACGATGACAACAGCTCTCCATACCTGCAGTCCACCACAAGGACCACCCTCTCTAATCCCTGAAAAATGAAATCATCCTCAGTGACGAAGAGAGGGGGCTAAGCGCCCCCCATGGTTTTAGAGCATTGACTCTTCTAAGAGTCCTAAGAGTCCTGCTCACACTGATGGGGTGCAGCTGTGGGACCCTATTTTAAGAGATGATGTCCTCCACCCAACTCTCAAAAAGCTGAAAGGGTCTTCAGTAGAGATGGATAGTCGAGCTGGGCTATCAGACGGTCACCTCTGTAGCTGTAGTGTCATTTTTCCTATGGTCCAATGTGTAAATTAAACAAAAAAGTGCACGTTTGTTATGATGTCCAAGATGGGGACCAGGATGTGGACATAATAAAAAATTAGGGAACATGATAGGAGATATTTCTACAATACATATAATCATTCTTATCTATCTAATACGATGATAACAGCTCTCCATACCTGCAGTCCACCACAAGGACCACCCTCTCTAAACCCTGAAAAATGAAATCATCCTCAGTGACGAAGAGAGGGGGCTCAGTGCCCCCAATGGTCTCAGAGCATTGACTCTTCTAAGAGTCTTAAGAGTCCTGCTCACACTGATGGGGTGCAGCTGTGGGACCCTATTTTCAGAGATGATGTCCTCCACCCAACTCTCAAAATGCTGAAAGGGTCTTCAGTAGAGATGGATAGTCGAGCTGGGCTATCAGACGGTCACCTCTGTAGCTGTAGTGTCATTTTTCCTATGGTCCAATGTGTAAATTAAACAAAAAAGTGCACGTTTGTTATGATGTCCAAGATGGGGAGCAGGATGTGGACATAATAAAAAATTAGGGAACATGATAGGAGACATTTCTACAATACATATAATCATTCTTATCTATCTAATATGATGACAACAGCTCTCCATACCTGCAGTCCACCACAAGGACCACCCTCTCTAATCCCTGAAAAATGAAATCATCCTCAGTGACGAAGAGAGGGGGCTAAGCGCCCCCATGGTCTCAGAGCATTAACTCTTCTAAGAGTCCTAAGAGTCCTGCTCACACTGATGGGGTGCAGCTGTGGGACCCTATTTTCAGAGATGATGTCCTCCACCCAACTCTCAAAAAGCTGAAAGGGTCTTCAGTAGAGATGGATAGTCGAGCTGGGCTATCAGGCGGTCACCTCTGTAGCTGTAGTGTCATTTTTCCTATGGTCCAATGTGGAAATTAAACAAAAAAGTGCACGTTTGTTATGATGTCCAAGATGGGGACCAGGATGTGGACATAATAAAAAATTAGGGAACATGATAGGAGACATTTCTACAATACATATAATCATTCTTATCTATCTAATACGATGACAACAGCTCTCCATACCTGCAGTCCACCACAAGGACCACCCTCTCTAATCCCTGAAAAATGAAATCATCCTCAGTGACGAAGAGAGGGGGCCAAGCGCCCCCCATGGTACCAGAGCATTGACTCTTCTAAGAGTCCTAAGAGTCCTGCTCACACTGATGGGGTGAAGCTGTGGGACCCTATTTTCAGAGATGATGTCCTCCACCCAACTCTCAAAAAGCTGAAAGGGTCTTCAGTAGAGATGGATAGTCGAGCTGGGCTATCAGACGGTCACCTCTGTAGCTGTAGTGTCATTTTTCCTATTGTCCAATTTGTAAATTAAACAAAAAAGTGCACGTTTGTTATGATTTCCAAGATGGGAACCAGGATGTGGACATAATAAAAAAATAGGGAACATGATAGGAGACATTTCTACAATACATATAATCATTCTTATCTATCTAATACGATGACAACAGCTCTCCATACCTGCAGTCCACCACAAGGACCACCCTCTCTATTCCCTGAAAAGTGAAATCATCCTCAGTGACGAGGAGAGGGGGCTAAGCGCCCCCCATGGTCTCAGAGCATTGACTCTTCTAAGAGTCCTAAGAGTCCTGTTCACACTGATGGGGTGCAGCTGTGGGACCCTATTTTCAGAGATGATGTTCTCCACCCAACTCTCAAAAAGCTGAAAGGGTCTTCAGTAGAGATGGATAGTCGAGCTGGGCTATCAGACGGTCACCTCTGTAGCTGTAGTGTCATTTTTCCTATGGTCCAATGTGTAAATTAAACAAAAAAGTGCACGTTTGTTATGATGTCAAAGATGGGGACCAGGATGTGGACATAATAAAAAATTAGGGAACATGATAGGAGACATTTCTACAATACATATAATCATTCTTATCTATTTAATACGATGACAACAGCTCTCCATACCTGCAGTCCACCACAAGGACCACCCTCTCTAATCCCTGAAAAATGAAATCATCCTCAGTGACGAAGAGAGGGGGCTAAGCGCCCCCCATGGTCTCAGAGCATTGACTCTTCTAAGAGTCCTAAGAGTCCTGCTCACACTGATGGGGTGCAGCTGTGGGACCCTATTTTCAGAGATGATGTCCTCCACCCAACTCTCAAAAAGCTGAAAGGGTCTTCAGTAGAGATGGATAGTCGAGCTGGGCTATCAGACGGTCACCTCTGTAGCTGTAGTGTCATTTTTCCTATGGTCCAATGTGTAAATTAAACAAAAAAGTGCACGTTTGTTATGATGTCCAAGATGGGGACCAGGATGTGGACATAATAAAAAATGAGGGAACATGATAGGAGACATTTCTACAATACATATAATCATTCTTATCTATCTAATACGATGACAACAGCTCTCCATACCTGCAGTCCACCACAAGGACCACCCTCTCTAATCCCTGAAAAATGAAATCATCCTCAGTGACGAAGAGAGGGGGCTAAGCGCCCCCCATGGTCTCAGAGCATTGACTCTTCTAAGAGTCCTAAGAGTCCTGCTCACACTGATGGGGTGCAGCTGTGGGACCCTATTTTCAGAGATGATGTCCTCCACCCAACTCTCAAAAAGCTGAAAGGGTCTTCAGTAGAGATGGATAGTCGAGCTGGGCTATCAGACGGTCACCTCTGTAGCTGTAGTGTCATTTTTCCTATGGTCCAATGTGTAAATTAAACAAAAAAGTGCACGTTTGTTATGATGTCCAAGATGGGGACCAGGATGTGGACATAATAAAAAATGAGGGAACATGATAGGAGACATTTCTACAATACATATAATCATTCTTATCTATCTAATACGATGACAACAGCTCTCCATACCTGCAGTCCACCACAAGGACCACCCTCTCTAATCCCTGAAAAATGAAATCATCCTCAGTGACGAAGAGAGGGGGCTAAGCGCCCCCATGGTCTCAGAGCATTAACTCTTCTAAGAGTCCTAAGAGTCCTGCTCACACTGATGGGGTGCAGCTGTGGGACCCTTTTTTCAGAGATGATGTCCTCCACCCAACTCTCAAAAAGCTGAAAGGGTCTTCAGTAGAGATGGATAGTCGAGCTGGGCTATCAGACGGTCACCTCTGTAGCTGTAGTGTCATTTTTCCTATGGCCCAATGTGTAAATTAAACAAAAAAGTGCACGTTTGTTATGATGTCCAAGATGGGGACCAGGATGTGGACATAATAAAAAATTAGGGAACATGATAGGAGACATTTCTACAATACATATAATCATTCTTATCTATCTAATACGATGACAACAGCTCTCCATACCTGCAGTCCACCACAAGGACCACCCTCTCTAATCCCTGAAAAATGAAATCATCCTCAGTGACGAAGAGAGGGGGCCAAGCGCCCCCCATGGTACCAGAGCATTGACTCTTCTAAGAGTCCTAAGAGTCCTGCTCACACTGATGGGGTGAAGCTGTGGGACCCTATTTTCAGAGATGATGTCCTCCACCCAACTCTCAAAAAGCTGAAAGGGTCTTCAGTAGAGATGGATAGTCGAGCTGGGCTATCAGACGGTCACCTCTGTAGCTGTAGTGTCATTTTTCCTATGGTCCAATGTGTAAATTAAACAAAAAAGTGCACGTTTGTTATGATGTCCAAGATGGGGACCAGGATGTGGACATAATAAGAAATTAGGGAACATGATAGGAGACATTTCTACAATACATATAATCATTCTTATCTATCTAATACGATGACAACAGCTCTCCATACCTGCAGTCCACCACAAGGACCACCCTCTCTAATCCCTGAAAAATGAAATCATCCTCAGGGACGAAGAGAGGGGGCTAAGCGCCCCCCATGGTTTTAGAGCATTGACTCTTCTAAGAGTCCTAAGAGTCCTGCTTACACTGATGGGGTGCAGCTGTGGGACCCAATTTTCAGAGATGATGTCCTCCACCCAACTCTCAAAAAGCTGAAAGGGTCTTCAGTAGAGATGGATAGTCGAGCTGGGCTATCAGACGGTCACCTCTGTAGCTGTAGTGTCATTTTTCCTATGGTCCAATGTGTAAATTAAACAAAAAAGTGCACGTTTGTTATGATGTTCAAGATGGGGACCAGGATGTGGACATAATAAAAAATTAGGGAACATGATAGGAGACATTTCTACAATACATATAATCATTCTTATCTATCTAATACGATCACAACAGCTCTCCATACCTGCAGTCCACCACAAGGACCACTCTCTCTAATCCCTGAAAAATGAAATCATCCTCAGTGACGAAGAGAGGGGGCTAAGTGCCCCCCATGGTCTCAGAGCATTGACTCTTCTAAGAGTCTTAAGATTCCTGCTCACACTGATGGGGTGCAGCTGTGGGACCCTATTTTCAGAGATGATGTCCTCCACCCAACTCTCAAAAAGCTGAAAGGGTCTTCAGTAGAGATGGATAGTCGAGCTGGGCTATCAGACGGTCACCTCTGTAGCTGTAGTGTCATTTTTCCTATGGTCCAATGTGTAAATTAAACAAAAAAGTGCACGTTTGTTATGATTTCCAAGATGGGGACCAGGATGTGGACATAATAAAAAAATAGGGAACATGATAGGAGACATTTCTACAATACATATAATCATTCTTATCTATCTAATACGATGACAACAGCTCTCCATACCTGCAGTCCACCACAAGGACCACCCTCTCTATTCCCTGAAAAGTTAAATCATCCTCAGTGACGAAGAGAGGGGGCTAAGCGCCCCCCATGGTCTCAGAGCATTGACTCTTCTAAGAGTCCTAAGAGTCCTGCTCACACTGATGGGGTGCAGCTGTGGGACCCTATTTTCAGAGATAATGTTCTCCCCCCAACTCTCAAAAAGCTGAAAGGGTCTTCAGTAGAGATGGATAGTCGAGCTGGGCTATCAGACGGTCACCTCTGTAGCTGTAGTGTCATTTTTCCTATGGTCCAATGTGTAAATTAAACAAAAAAGTGCACGTTTGTTATGATGTCCAAGATGGGGACCAGGATGTGGACATAATAAAAAATTAGGGAACATGATAGGAGACATTTCTACAATACATATAATCATTCTTATCTATCTAATACGATGATAACAGCTCTCTATATCTGCAGTCCACCACAAGGACCACCCTCTCTAATCCCTGAAAAATGAAATCATCCTCAGTGATGAAGAGAGGGGGCTAAGTGCCCCCAATGGTCTCAGAGCATTGACTCTTCTAAGAGTCCTAAGAGTCCTGCTCACACTGATGGGGTGCAGCTGTGGGACCCTATTTTCAGAGATGATGTCCTCCACCCAACTCTCAAAAAGCTGAAAGGGTCTTCAGTAGAGATGGATAGTCGAGCTGGGCTATCAGACGGTCACCTCTGTAGCTGTAGTGTCATTTTTCCTATGGTCCAATGTGTAAATTAAACAAAAAAGTGCACCTTTGTTATGATGTCCAAGATGGGGACCAGGATGTGGACATAATAAAAAATTAGGGAACATGATAGGAGACATTTCTACAATACATATAATCATTCTTATCTATCTAATACGATGACAACAGCTCTCCATACCTGCAGTCCACCACAAGGACCACCCTCTCTAATCCCTGAAAAATGAAATCATCCTCAGTGACGAAGAGAGGGGGCCAAGCGCCCCCCATGGTACCAGAGCATTGACTCTTCTAAGAGTCCTAGGAGTCCTGCTCACACTGATGGGGTGAAGCTGTGGGACCCTATTTTCAGAGATGATGTCCTCCGCCCAACTCTCAAAAAGCTGAAAGGGTCTTCAGTAGAGATGGATAGTCGAGCTGGGCTATCAGACGGTCACCTCTGTAGCTGTAGTGTCATTTTTCCTATGGTCCAATGTGTAAATTAAACAAAAAAGTGCACGTTTGTTATGATGTCCAAGATGGGGACCAGGATGTGGACATAATAAGAAATTAGGGAACATGATAGGAGACATTTCTACAATACATATAATCATTCTTATCTATCTAATACGATGACAACAGCTCTCAATACCTGCAGTCCACCACAAGGATCACCCTCTCTAATCCCTGAAAAATGAAATCATCCTCAGGGACGAAGAGAGGGGGCTAAGCGCCCCCCATGGTTTTAGAGCATTGACTCTTCTAAGAGTCCTAAGAGTCCTGCTTACACTGATGGGGTGCAGCTGTGGGACCCTATTTTCAGAGATGATGTCCTCCACCCAACTCTCAAAAAGCTGAAAGGGTCTTCAGTAGAGATGGATAGTCGAGCTGGGCTATCAGACGGTCACCTCTGTAGCTGTAGTGTCATTTTTCCTATGGTCCAATGTGTAAATTAAACAAAAAAGTGCACGTTTGTTATGATGTCCAAGATGGAGACCAGGATGTGGACATAATAAAAAATTAGGGAACATGATAGGAGACATTTCTACAATACATATAATCATTCTTATCTATCTAATACGATCACAACAGCTCTCCATACCTGCAGTCCACCACAAGGACCACTCTCTCTAATCCCTGAAAAATGAACTCATCCTCAGTGACGAAGAGAGGGGGCTAAGCGCCCCCCATGGTCTCAGAGCATTGACTCTTCAAAGAGTCCTAAGATTCCTGCTCACACTGATGGGGTGCAGCTGTGGGACCCTATTTTCAGAGATGATGTCCTCCACCCAACTCTCAAAAAGCTGAAAGGGTCTTCAGTAGAGATGGATAGTCGAGCTGGGCTATCAGACGGTCACCTCTGTAGCTGTAGTGTCATTTTTCCTATGGTCCAATGTGTAAATTAAACAAAAAAGTGCACGTTTGTTATGATGTCCAAGATGGGGACCAGGATGTGGACATAATAAAAAAATAGGGAACATGATAGGAGACATTTCTACAATACATATAATCATTCTTATCTATCTAATACGATGACAACAGCTCTCCATACCTGCAGTCCACCACAAGGACCACCCTATCTATTCCCTGAAAAGTGAAATCATCCTCAGTGACGAAGAGAGGGGGCTAAGCGCCCCCCATGGTCTCAGAGCATTGACTCTTCTAAGAGTCCTAAGAGTCCTGCTCACACTGATGGGGTGCAGCTGTGGGACCCTATTTTCAGAGATGATGTTCTCCACCCAACTCTCAAATAGCTGAAAGGGTCTTCAGTAGAGATGGATAGTCGAGCTGGGCTATCAGACGGTCACCTCTGTAGCTGTAGTGTCATTTTTCCTATGGTCCAATGTGTAAATTAAACAAAAAAGTGCACGTTTGTTATGATGTCCAAGATGGGGACCAGGATGTGGACATAATAAAAAATTAGGGAACATGATAGGAGACATTTCTACAATACATATAATCATTCTTATCTATTTAATACGATGACAACAGCTCTCCATACCTGCAGTCCACCACAAGGACCACCCTCTCTAATCCCTGAAAAATGAAATCATCCTCAGTGACGAAGAGAGGGGGCTAAGCGCCCCCCATGGTCTCAGAGCATTGACTCTTCTAAGAGTCCTAAGAGTCCTGCTCACACTGATGGGGTGCAGCTGTGGGACCCTATTTTCAGAGATGATGTCCTCCACCCAACTCTCAAAAAGCTGAAAGGGTCTTCAGTAGAGATGGATAGTCGAGCTGGGCTATCAGACGGTCACCTCTGTAGCTGTAGTGTCATTTTTCCTATGGTCCAATGTGTAAATTAAACAAAAAAGTGCACGTTTGTTATGATGTCCAAGATGGGGACCAGGATGTGGACATAATAAAAAATTAGGGAACATGATAGGAGACATTTCTACAATACATATAATCATTCTTATCTATCTAATACGATGACAACAGCTCTCCATACCTGCAGTCCACCACAAGGACCACCCTCTCTAATCCCTGAAAAATGAAATCATCCTCAGGGACGAAGAGAGGGGGCTAAGCGCCCCCCATGGTTTTAGAGCATTGACTCTTCTAAGAGTCCTAAGAGTCCTGCTTACACTGATGGGGTGCAGCTGTGGGACCCTATTTTCAGAGATGATGTCCTCCACCCAACTCTCAAAAAGCTGAAAGGGTCTTCAGTAGAGATGGATAGTCGAGCTGGGCTATCAGACGGTCACCTCTGTAGCTGTAGTGTCATTTTTCCTATGGTCCAATGTGTAAATTAAACAAAAAAGTGCACGTTTGTTATGATGTCCAAGATGGGGACCAGGATGTGGACATAATAAAAAATTAGGGAACATGATAGGAGACATTTCTACAATACATATAATCATTCTTATCTATCTAATACGATCACAACAGCTCTCCATACCTGCAGTCCACCACAAGGACCACTCTCTCTAATCCCTGAAAAATGAAATCATCCTCAGTGACGAAGAGAGGGGGCTAAGCGCCCCCCATGGTCTCAGAGCATTGACTCTTCTAAGAGTCCTAAGATTCCTGCTCACACTGATGGGGTGCAGCTGTGGGACCCTATTTTCAGAGATGATGTCCTCCACCCAACTCTCAAAAAGCTGAAAGGGTCTTCAGTAGAGATGGATAGTCGAGCTGGGCTATCAGACGGTCACCTCTGTAGCTGTAGTGTCATTTTTCCTATGGTCCAATGTGTAAATTAAACAAAAAAGTGCACCTTTGTTATGATGTCCAAGATGGGGACCAGGATGTGGACATAATAAAAAATTAGGGAACATGATAGGAGACATTTCTACAATACATATAATCATTCTTATCTATCTAATACGATGACAACAGCTCTCCATACCTGCAGTCCACCACAAGGACCACCCTCTCTAATCCCTGAAAAATGAAATCATCCTCAGTGACGAAGAGAGGGGGCCAAGCGCCCCCCATGGTACCAGAGCATTGACTCTTCTAAGAGTCCTAGGAGTCCTGCTCACACTGATGGGGTGAAGCTGTGGGACCCTATTTTCAGAGATGATGTCCTCCGCCCAACTCTCAAAAAGCTGAAAGGGTCTTCAGTAGAGATGGATAGTCGAGCTGGGCTATCAGACGGTCACCTCTGTAGCTGTAGTGTCATTTTTCCTATGGTCCAATGTGTAAATTAAACAAAAAAGTGCACGTTTGTTATGATGTCCAAGATGGGGACCAGGATGTGGACATAATAAGAAATTAGGGAACATGATAGGAGACATTTCTACAATACATATAATCATTCTTATCTATCTAATACGATGACAACAGCTCTCAATACCTGCAGTCCACCACAAGGATCACCCTCTCTAATCCCTGAAAAATGAAATCATCCTCAGGGACGAAGAGAGGGGGCTAAGCGCCCCCCATGGTTTTAGAGCATTGACTCTTCTAAGAGTCCTAAGAGTCCTGCTTACACTGATGGGGTGCAGCTGTGGGACCCTATTTTCAGAGATGATGTCCTCCACCCAACTCTCAAAAAGCTGAAAGGGTCTTCAGTAGAGATGGATAGTCGAGCTGGGCTATCAGACGGTCACCTCTGTAGCTGTAGTGTCATTTTTCCTATGGTCCAATGTGTAAATTAAACAAAAAAGTGCACGTTTGTTATGATGTCCAAGATGGAGACCAGGATGTGGACATAATAAAAAATTAGGGAACATGATAGGAGACATTTCTACAATACATATAATCATTCTTATCTATCTAATACGATCACAACAGCTCTCCATACCTGCAGTCCACCACAAGGACCACTCTCTCTAATCCCTGAAAAATGAAATCATCCTCAGTGACGAAGAGAGGGGGCTAAGCGCCCCCCATGGTCTCAGAGCATTGACTCTTCAAAGAGTCCTAAGATTCCTGCTCACACTGATGGGGTGCAGCTGTGGGACCCTATTTTCAGAGATGATGTCCTCCACCCAACTCTCAAAAAGCTGAAAGGGTCTTCAGTAGAGATGGATAGTCGAGCTGGGCTATCAGACGGTCACCTCTGTAGCTGTAGTGTCATTTTTCCTATGGTCCAATGTGTAAATTAAACAAAAAAGTGCACGTTTGTTATGATGTCCAAGATGGGGACCAGGATGTGGACATAATAAAAAAATAGGGAACATGATAGGAGACATTTCTACAATACATATAATCATTCTTATCTATCTAATACGATGACAACAGCTCTCCATACCTGCAGTCCACCACAAGGACCACCCTATCTATTCCCTGAAAAGTGAAATCATCCTCAGTGACGAAGAGAGGGGGCTAAGCGCCCCCCATGGTCTCAGAGCATTGACTCTTCTAAGAGTCCTAAGAGTCCTGCTCACACTGATGGGGTGCAGCTGTGGGACCCTATTTTCAGAGATGATGTTCTCCACCCAACTCTCAAATAGCTGAAAGGGTCTTCAGTAGAGATGGATAGTCGAGCTGGGCTATCAGACGGTCACCTCTGTAGCTGTAGTGTCATTTTTCCTATGGTCCAATGTGTAAATTAAACAAAAAAGTGCACGTTTGTTATGATGTCCAAGATGGGGACCAGGATGTGGACATAATAAAAAATTAGGGAACATGATAGGAGACATTTCTACAATACATATAATCATTCTTATCTATTTAATACGATGACAACAGCTCTCCATACCTGCAGTCCACCACAAGGACCACCCTCTCTAATCCCTGAAAAATGAAATCATCCTCAGTGACGAAGAGAGGGGGCTAAGCGCCCCCCATGGTCTCAGAGCATTGACTCTTCTAAGAGTCCTAAGAGTCCTGCTCACACTGATGGGGTGCAGCTGTGGGACCCTATTTTCAGAGATGATGTCCTCCACCCAACTCTCAAAAAGCTGAAAGGGTCTTCAGTAGAGATGGATAGTCGAGCTGGGCTATCAGACGGTCACCTCTGTAGCTGTAGTGTCATTTTTCCTATGGTCCAATGTGTAAATTAAACAAAAAAGTGCACGTTTGTTATGATGTCCAAGATGGGGACCAGGATGTGGACATAATAAAAAATTAGGGAACATGATAGGAGACATTTCTACAATACATATAATCATTCTTATCTATCTAATACGATGACAACAGCTCTCCATACCTGCAGTCCACCACAAGGACCACCCTCTCTAATCCCTGAAAAATGAAATCATCCTCAGGGACGAAGAGAGGGGGCTAAGCGCCCCCCATGGTTTTAGAGCATTGACTCTTCTAAGAGTCCTAAGAGTCCTGCTTACACTGATGGGGTGCAGCTGTGGGACCCTATTTTCAGAGATGATGTCCTCCACCCAACTCTCAAAAAGCTGAAAGGGTCTTCAGTAGAGATGGATAGTCGAGCTGGGCTATCAGACGGTCACCTCTGTAGCTGTAGTGTCATTTTTCCTATGGTCCAATGTGTAAATTAAACAAAAAAGTGCACGTTTGTTATGATGTCCAAGATGGGGACCAGGATGTGGACATAATAAAAAATTAGGGAACATGATAGGAGACATTTCTACAATACATATAATCATTCTTATCTATCTAATACGATCACAACAGCTCTCCATACCTGCAGTCCACCACAAGGACCACTCTCTCTAATCCCTGAAAAATGAAATCATCCTCAGTGACGAAGAGAGGGGGCTAAGCGCCCCCCATGGTCTCAGAGCATTGACTCTTCTAAGAGTCCTAAGATTCCTGCTCACACTGATGGGGTGCAGCTGTGGGACCCTATTTTCAGAGATGATGTCCTCCACCCAACTCTCAAAAAGCTGAAAGGGTCTTCAGTAGAGATGGATAGTCGAGCTGGGCTATCAGACGGTCACCTCTGTAGCTGTAGTGTCATTTTTCCTATGGTCCAATGTGTAAATTAAACAAAAAAGTGCACGTTTGTTATGATGTCCAAGATGGGGACCAGGATGTGGACATAATAAAAAAATAGGGAACATGATAGGAGACATTTCTACAATACATATAATCATTCTTATCTATCTAATACGATGACAACAGCTCTCCATACCTGCAGTCCACCACAAGGACCACCCTCTCTATTCCCTGAAAAGTGAAATCATCCTCAGTGACGAAGAGAGGGGGCTAAGCGCCCCCCATGGTCTCAGAGCATTGACTCTTCTAAGAGTCCTAAGAGTCCTGCTCACACTGATGGGGTGCAGCTGTGGGACCCTATTTTCAGAGATGATGTTCTCCACCCAACTCTCAAATAGCTGAAAGGGTCTTCAGTAGAGATGGATAGTCGAGCTGGGCTATCAGACGGTCACCTCTGTAGCTGTAGTGTCATTTTTCCTATGGTCCAATGTGTAAATTAAACAAAAAAGTGCACGTTTGTTATGATGTCCAAGATGGGGACCAGGATGTGGACATAATAAAAAATTAGGGAACATGATAGGAGACATTTCTACAATACATATAATCATTCTTATCTATTTAATACGATGACAACAGCTCTCCATACCTGCAGTCCACCACAAGGACCACCCTCTCTAATCCCTGAAAAATGAAATCATCCTCAGTGACGAAGAGAGGGGGCTAAGCGCCCCCCATGGTCTCAGAGCATTGACTCTTCTAAGAGTCCTAAGAGTCCTGCTCACACTGATGGGGTGCAGCTGTGGGACCCTATTTTCAGAGATGATGTCCTCCACCCAACTCTCAAAAAGCTGAAAGGGTCTTCAGTAGAGATGGATAGTCGAGCTGGGCTATCAGACGGTCACCTCTGTAGCTGTAGTGTCATTTTTCCTATGGTCCAATGTGTAAATTAAACAAAAAAGTGCACGTTTGTTATGATGTCCAAGATGGGGACCAGGATGTGGACATAATAAAAAATTAGGGAACATGATAGGAGACATTTCTACAATACATATAATCATTCTTATCTATCTAATACGATGACAACAGCTCTCCATACCGTATTTCATGGTCAATCCAGGTTTGTCAGTGATGGCACTGACATAATGTATGGCGTCTTTTTCGGGCGTTATCCTTTGCCTTTTCATTGTGAAAATCCAGTTGCCTATATCAAAGCAAATTCTACTACTTGTAAAGTATGCAGAAAATGAAATGTAGAACATCAACTGCTTAGGAACGCATCATAGGTTAGTACTTAAAAGGATATTGTCATGTTCTAGTCATAATGCAAGCTGGACATTTTTCATGTTACCCTGTAATCGCCGGCCTGTTCTAATGCTCACAAGCAAAGATATATGCTCAGCTGCTAAGGCTTCCCTCTGCCTTCTGAATGAAAATTGAATATGTCTGGCTCACTGTGTATATAGCAGGTGCTCAGAAAAAATAAGAGTCAATTCAAAAGAAATAGCTCTGGTACACTATAGTGATTAATAACATAAGAAAAGAACTCTTGGAATGCTGAAAATTCTTTATTTGTGCAAAAGGATAATTCATCCAACGTTTCGACCTTGTTTTTAGGTCTTTATCAAGGATAAAGTTATCTAAGATCATAAAGGGTTACAAAACCATATAAACACGTAATTAGTACATAGTACAACATAACAGTACAATACATTGCTACTTGAGAGTACAATGGGTCAAATGACCATGAGGCACATACAAAAAATTTTTCCAAAGCCATAGTGAAAACATTTGTACTGAGGAAAGAAAATTTCCACATGACCTATCTGGAGAAACATTCTGGATCAAACAACCAAAAATAGTCAAGCAGGTAAATACACACCTATATGGATAACAGGATGATATGTGTTCAATTGTATAGCGTCATTGCCATTAAGGTACAAATGGAAAACTTGCAATCCTATATAGTGAAGGAAATGAACACATATCATATCAAAGAACACAGGAACATGGGTGTGAGAAAAACCTCAATGTTTATACTTTGTTCTTTATAATGGTGTGAACATGTATATGTCTCAGTACCTTATGCACTTGAGAATTCTAGTGAGTAGATGATGAAAGCCTATTCCAGAACTGGAATCGGTAAATAATTGTAGGTGGAATCTAAATGAAAAGATGGTACAAGTGTTATCATGACACGTGGGCTATAACACAATGGACCGTGTGACAAAGAAGAAAGGAGAGAAAGAAGAGGAAGAAAATGGAACTACCTGTAACATTACGTGATAGTCACTGGTAAGTATCACTTGACAATTCAGGTGAAAAAGGATTCCTTTATTAAAGGGTTCTCAGTCGCCTCAGGATCATGAAATACTAGGGTAAATGATATGAGAATGGGTAAGAAGCACCACTAAAGGAAATATGAAATGCAGGACATATATCTATAAACCCCTGAACTACATGATAGAAATAAAAAGAAGAAAAAAGAAAAAAAAGAAGAAAGAAGAACACATAGAATGCGGAAAGAGAATGGGTACAACTACCTGAGTTACTGCAGGGAGGCCCCTGGTTGGTATTGTGAGGGTTAGTGGAATTCCTTCACTGAAGGGTTCTCAGTTGCCTCAGGTTCGTGAAAAATGCTATAGACAAATAATGCCCGGAGAAAAGGGGTTCATATACAGCGAATAATGGTAATACAAGGTACATGTGTCACATGTAATAGTATATATATATATATTGTACTAAGCTCTACACCAGAAATAGAAAGTAGTCCCTCTGCCTTCTGTCTAGGTGCCCTGAGTTATGTCCTGTAAACTGTCACAGCGACCCAGACACACATGTGTAGTAGGGGAATATCCCTGCTGAGATGCCAGTGCTAGAGCACTCGTTTGCTGTGGAGTTGAACGCTATGTGAGCAGTTCTTACCTTCAATGAGCAGAAGTCTCTTTTTTCAGATTTCAATATCTCTGTGGGTATCTGGCAGAAATATGGAATACTCTTTACTGCTAAGACCCTGTACACCACTCCCACTAAAGGGGGCTTTACACGCTGCGACATCGCTAATGCGGAGTCGTTGGGGTCACGGAATTTGTGACGCACATCCGGCCGCATTAGCGATGTTGCTGCGTGTGACACCGATGAGCGATTTTGCATCGTTGCAAAAACGTGCAAAATCGCTCATCGGTGACATGGGTCTCCATTCTCGATTATCGTTACTGCAGCAGTAACGATGTAGTTCGTCGCTCCTGCGGCAGCACACATCACTCCGTGTGACACCGCAGAAACGAGGAACCTCTCCTTACCTGCCTCCCAGCCGCTATGAGGAAGGAAGGAGGTGGGCGGGATGTTCCGGCCACTCATCTCCGCCCCTCCGCTGCTATTGGGCGGTCGCTCAGTGACGTCGCTGTGGCGCCGCACGGACCGCCCCCTTAGAAAGGAGGCGGTTCGCCGGTCACAGCGACGTCGCCGGGCAGGTAAGTATGTGTGACGGGTCTGGTCGGTGTTGTGCGGCATGGGCAGCGATTTACCCGTGTCGCGCAACAGATGGGGGCGGGTACCCACACTAGCGATATCGGGACCGATATCGCAGTGTGTAAAGTAGCCTTTAGTCACATGACCAAGACTGTATCTGTGTCCCTACAACACACTTGAGACAAATGTGTGTGTGAGCCTGCATTGTGGGGTATATATAATATATTATAGAGCTGGGAAGGATCATTCTAAGCAGTGAGCTGTTCCAGTATTTGTAGGAAAATACCCAGTAGAAGCATCAAACACAGCACCAATACCTCCCATCAGTATCCCACCACAGTGCCATGTAACCCATGCCCTACACTCCCATCTACACCAATACTATACAGGCACAAACTAGTATATCTGACTAAAAGCCCCCAAAATATGAAGAACGGCCTATAGTTGAGTGTGGATATAAAATCTATGTGAGCAGAGCTAGAATAGAAATCACTGATCGCATTGAAGTCATTCTGACCATAAATCACCATGATATCAAGGTGAGGAGTTGTGTGTTACTGCTGGGAGGAAAGGGTTAACAGTGGAATATTAAGGTGCATTTCTGTGTGCAGTGTTACTAGTCAATGTAACAATTCAGTATGAGCTGCTCTTGGTGCCGGGGGAGGGAGATGCTCTCCTGAGCAAGATAGATGGGGAATGAACATAATATCTATATAGTGTAAGGCAGGGGGTCTCAAACTCGGCTGGGTGTATGGGCCGCACAGAGGAAAAAAATAATTTGGGGGGCTGCATTCTTTGCAAGACAAAGTGACATTTTTATTGGTACCATATATGTATATATTTTTTTCACACACCTTTGGATGACTGATTTTCAACATTTTTCACTTGTTTATTATAACAAATGTGCACATTCTTTGGTTAAATCTAAAAAAAATAAATGTGATGTTAAAAAAAAGTCATGCCTTATTTTGTTTTTTTTTACATTTTATCCCTTTCTTTTAACTAATAGTGTTACAATTATGACGCTAGCGTTTTGTGAAGGGAATGCTTTGCCTACTTCCGTGACTATGGCCTTCAGGAACTGCTGCATTTTGGCTGACCTCTCCGCCTCGGGAATAAGAGACATAAAGTTCTCCTTGTAGCGTGGGTCTAACAGTGTTACCAACCAGTAATGATTGTCGGCCAAGATGTTCTTAACGCGAGGGTCACGAGACAGGCAGCTTACCATAAAGTCATCCATGTGCGCCAGACTCTTAACAGCCATCACTTCAGTATCCAGACCAAAACGATGACTGAACATGCTGTCCTCCTCCTTCTCCTCCTCCTCCTCATCTACCCTGTCCTCTGGCCAGCCACGCTGAACTGAGCATATGACTGGTATGCATGTCATATCCTCAATTTGGCCGGAGAGTTGCTCCATGTCTTCATCTTCCTCCTCGTCATAGTCCTCCACTGCACGTTGTGATGAGACGAGGCTGGGCTATGTGTTATCACCCACACCCACTACTGTTTCTTGCTCCAACTCATCGTGTTCCGCCTGCAATGCATCATGTTTGGTTTTGAGCAGAGACCGTTTTAGAAGGCAGAGAAGCGGTATGGTGACGCTAATAATGGCGTCATCGCCGCTCACCATCTTGGTGGAGTCCTCAAAGTTTTGGAGGATGGTACATAGGTCGGACATCCATCTCCACTCCTCAGGTGTTATGTGTGGAGTTTGACCCATTTCCCGACGGCTTAGGTGATGCAGGTACTCAACAACTGCCCTCTTCTGCTCACATATCCTGATCAACATGTGCAGAGTTGAATTCCAACGCGTGGGGACATCACACACCAGTCTGTGAGCCGGAAGATGCAAACGACGCTGAAAGCCGGCAAGGCCGGCTGAAGCAGTAGGTGACTTTCGAAAATGTGCAGACAGGCGGCGAACTTTTACCAGCAGATCAGACAGCTCTGGGTATGACTTTAGAAACCGCTGAACCACGAGGTTGAGCACATGGGCCATGCATGGAACATGTGTCAGCTGGCCTCGCCTCAAAGCCGCCACTAGGTTCCGGCCATTGTCACACACAACCTTTCCTGGCTTTAGGTTCAGAGGTGTGAGCCAGTGATCTGCATGCTGTTTTAGAGCTGTCCACACCTCTTCTGCATTGTGGGATTTGTCACTTATGCAGATTAGCTGCAGCACAGCCTGTTGCCGCTTCGCCGAGGCAGTGCTGCAGTGCTTCCAGCTTGGGACTGGTGTGGAGGGTAAAGTGGATGAGGATGCGCAGGAGGAGGAGGAGGCTGAAGAGCATGACATTCCGGAGCTGTAGAGTGTGGGTGAAACCCTGACTGAGGTAGGGCCTGCAAAC
Source organism: Anomaloglossus baeobatrachus (assembly GCF_048569485.1). Lineage (NCBI taxonomy): Eukaryota > Metazoa > Chordata > Amphibia > Anura > Aromobatidae > Anomaloglossus > Anomaloglossus baeobatrachus. The sequence goes on from NW_027444941.1 coordinate 101,708, forward strand.
CTTGGTGTGGGAAGGACTTGTTCCGTTCCTCGCTCAAACTGGGTCCCAGCTGGGCTGGGCTGGGTAGGGCGTTGTGGGGGGTTTGTCTATCTCCGTTTGAGGTGAGTTTGTTTAAGTTAGCCTTTTCTTTGGCGTTTTTTGGAGCCCTGCGGGTTGGGGAGTTGGTATCACCCAGTAAGGCGTTCCCCGGGGGCTTGGATTGGGGTGACATTGTCAGTGGAAAACGGAGTTGAATTTTGGATTAGGAAATCGAAAACTGATCAGAGAGGTGTGGGTAGACTAGTCCGTTTGGGGATGGTTGTGGCATCTGATATGTGCCCGTTCAAGTGTCTCGGGAATTTTCAACAGATCCGTCCGAAGGTGGATGGCCCCTTATTATGTCACGAGGATGGGTCCTTTTTATCGAGATACCAATTTGTGAGTGTTTTTAGGGCATGTTTGAAGTCGTTGGGGTTAGATCCGAAGTCTTTCGGATTGGGGCAGCGACGGAGGCCTCTATATGCGGCCTACCGGAGGAGACAGTTAAGCAGATTGGTAGGTGGAAGTCGCAGCGCTTTAAGTCGTATGTACGTCCCCAGGTGGTTGTTGGCAATTGAGGGGAAAAGGGGGGGGGTATTAGGGTAGCAATGGGGGGGGGGAGAGTGTGTGTTTTTTGTCAATTTGGTTTGGTGAGGCAATAAAATGGTGTCGTCTGTACATTTTGTATTGCAGAAGCACCCCCCCTTCCTTCCCTGGTCTGGATCCTTGGCCACTCTTATGTGTATTGGGGAGCCCGACGAGCGGACGCGAGATGGAACGGGAGACAGCTAGGTTTTGAGAAGGACCTGGCTCTCGTGCGATGGCTCGGTGTTCGGGGGTTAGGGTGGAACAGGGTGTTGCAGGAGGTGCATAGATACGCCCGGTTGGACAGACCTCCTGACATCTTAGTGTTGCATGCCGGGGGGAATGATTTGGGTGGGCGTCCTTTTCGAATCTTGATAAAGGACATCAAACATGATTTGTTACGGTTATGGGTGTCGTTTCCAGGTCTAACGATAGTCTGGTCGGAGATAGTAGCGAGAAAGAGTTGGCAGAAAGCGCGGTCAGTTGACAGGTTGAACAAGGCGCGGGCGAAGGTTAATAGGGCGATCTCGAAGTTTGTTAGTCGGAACGGGGGTATAGCAATACGGCATGTTGAGTTGGAAAGGACGGAAGAGGAATTTTGGTTGGCTGACGGGGTACACCTTAATGCGGTGGGAACTGACTTATGGGCTCTTGGCTTGCAGGGAGGTATTGAGAGGGCCCTTTGGTTGCGGGGGGTCTCAGGCACTTGAAGGGTTTCAAGGTGCCTTCGTTGTGGTGTTGTTTATTGGTGGGTCCTTGAAGTTGGTTTAAAATTGGTTCGGGGATTCATCCGGGTATGGATCCCCTCATTGGCAGAATTGATGGTCCCCTGGTGATTTTGGGGGGGAACCCCGACGGGGTATGTCGGGGCCCCTGGGGGTGTGGTTGGGGTTGACGGAGGATTAACCCTTACCATTTGGTGCTCCTGAGCCAGTGTGGGTAACGGCTGGGAGCAAGTTGAGGTTTTTTATTGCTCGGTTATGGGAATCACCAGGGTTTTGGTAGCTTCAAGGACCTTACCACATTGCAAATTTTATTGGTTATGTATTCTTGTTAATAAAATGGCTGCTATGGCCAAAATTATCCAAAGATAAATTTGTGTCTGTGTAATTACTTTTAAATAAGAAATGGGAATGGAGGTGTGGGGTATGAAAGGAAGACCGGAGTCTACAATTCCAGGGTCAAGCATGTTTATTTGCGTAAGCTTCGTTCCAGGGTAGAAAGGGTAAGAGTGCCTTTCAGAATTCGAAGTGGTCGGACTGTACGGACCACCAAGAACTGCAGGAGAGCTTGAACATCTTCCCATGGATTTGCGACATCCTCCCTCATCAGTTACGTAGGTAAGCAGGTTCTCAGCATTGCAGCCCATTTGTTGTCTTAAGTTAGTTAAGCGGGGTTAACTAACCTGTCAGTTCAGCCTCAGGTCTAAAGCAGAGGCCTGGACTCCACTCCTTACTCCTCACTCCACAACTCTCCTTAAAAACAACTGACTCCTTTTTCCTGCCTTGGGGTCTCCAGACCCCTAGGTGGGCGTTTCCTTCCGTCTGGTCCTGCCCACTGGTGTGCCTGTCTTTCCCTGGGGGAGGTGACTAGGATTTTCTGGTTGGCTTTGTGTGACTTAGGTGAGGGAAGTTGTTATGCGGGGGCCTATGTGTGACTACCTGCAGTGTCAGGGCGTCACATATGTATGTGTGTATGTCTGCTAAAGGAATCCGCACCGTCATATTTACAAACACAAAATTTTGCAGACACCTCATGTGACTCAGGGAACGTCGTAGACTATGTTTTAACAGGAATATTTAACCCCGCGCTTTACAGTTACTCTCCAAAAAACCTGCCTCCATTAAACTGAATGGAGGTGGGAGCTGCAAGTTATTAATAGCAGCTGTGATTGGTTGCTATAAGAACAAAGGACATTCATAGTATAAGAAGCTTATGTGTGAGATAATATGATGTCAGTGGGGAGACAGATAGAGAGAGACAGACACAGACTGAGAGACAAACAGACAGAGACAGATAGGCATAGACAGACAGGGAAAGAGACAGAGACAAACAGACAGAGGCAGACAGGGAAAGAGACAGACAGAGATAGACAGGGAAAAAAGGCAGACAGACAGAGACAGAGAAAGAGACAGAGGCAGATAGGGAAACAGACAGAGACAAACATACAGAGACAGGCAGGAGAAAAGGCAGACCGACAGGGAAAGAGACAGACAGGGGAAGAGACAGACAGAGAGAGACAGACAGATAGAGACAGACAAAGAAATACAGAGATAGACAGGGAAAGAGACAAACGGGGAATGAGTCAGACAGAGAGAGACAAAGAGAGACAGGCAGAGAGAGACAGGGAAAGAGACAGACAGGGGAAGAGAAAGACAGAGACAGACAAAGAAATACAGAGACAGACAGGGGAAGAGACAGACAGGGGAAGAGACAGACAGGGGAAGAGACAGACAGACAGGGAAAGAGACAGACCTGGAAAAGAGACAGACCTGGAAAAGAGACAGGCCTGGAAAAGAGACAGACAGACATAGAAACAGACAGCCACAAAGAGAGAGAGAGACAGACAGACACAGAGAGACAGACAGAGATAGAGAGACAGACAGACATGGATAGAGATAGAGACACACAGAGACAGACAGATGACAGAGACTGGGAGAGAGACAGACAGAAGCATAAATCCCTAACTAAAACTTAACATTTAATGATAGTTTTAAAAGGTAAAAAAACACAAATCATGTAAATAGAATGACTCTCTTCTGTGCATAGAGTCAACATTTTGTGTTTGTAAATATGACGGTGCGGATTCCTTTAGCAGACATACACACATACATATGTGACGCCCTGACACTGCAGGTAGTCACACATAGGCCCCCGCATAACAACTTCCCTCACCTAAGTCACACAAAGCCAACCAGAAAACCCTAGTCACCTCCCCCAGGGAAAGACAGGCACACCAGTGGGCAGGACCAGACGGAAGGAAACGCCCACCTAGGGGTCTGGAGACCCCGGGGCAGGAAAAATGAGTCAGTTGTTTTTAAGGAGAGTTGTGGAGTGAGGAGTAAGGAGTGGAGTCCAGGCCTCTGCTTTAGACCTGAGGCTGAACTGACAGGTTAGTTAACCCCGCTTAACTAACTTAAGATAACAAATGGGCTGCAATGCTGAGAACCTGCTTACCTACGTAACTGATGAGGGAGGATGTCGCAAATCCATGGGAAGATGTTCAAGCTCTCCTGCAGTTCTTGGTGGCCCGTACAGTCCGACCACTTCGAATTCTGAAAGGCACTCTTACCCTTTCTACCCTGGAACGAAGCTTAGGCAAATAAACATGCTTGACCCTGGAATTGTTGACTCCGGTCTTCCTTTCATACCCCACACCTCCATTCCCATTTCTTATTTAAAAGTAATTACACAGACACAAATTTATCTTTGGATAATTTTGGCCATAGCAGCCATTTTATTAACAAGAATACATAACCAATAAAATTTGCAATGTGGTAAGGTCCTTGAAGCTACCAAAACCCTGGTGATTCCCATAACCGAGCAATAAAAAAACCTCAACTTGCTCCCAGCCGTTACCCACACTGGCTCAGGAGCACCAAATGGTAAGGGTTAATCCTCCGTCAACCCCAACCACACCCCCAGGGGCCCCGACATACCCCGTCGGGGTTCCCCCCCAAAATCACCAGGGGACCATCAATTCTGCCAATGAGGGGATCCATACCCGGATGAATCCCCGAACCAATTTTAAACCAACTTCAAGGACCCACCAATAAACAACACCACAACGAAGGCACCTTGAAACCCTTCAAGTGCCTGAGACCCCCCGCAACCAAAGGGCCCTCTCAATACCTCCCTGCAAGCCAAGAGCCCATAAGTCAGTTCCCACCGCATTAAGGTGTACCCCGTCAGCCAACCAAAATTCCTCTTCCGTCCTTTCCAACTCAACATGCCGTATTGCTATACCCCCGTTCCGACTAACAAACTTCGAGATCGCCCTATTAACCTTCGCCCGCGCCTTGTTTAACCTGTCAACTGACCGCGCTTTCTGCCAACTCTTTCTCGCTACTATCTCCGACCAGACTATCGTTAGACCTGGAAACGACACCCATAACCGTAACAAATCATGTTTGATGTCCTTTATCAAGATTCGAAAAGGACGCCCACCCAAATCATTCCCCCCGGCATGCAACACTAACATGTCAGGAGGTCTGTCCAACCGGGCGTATCTATGCACCTCCTGCAACACCCTGTTCCATCCTAACCCCCGAACACCGAGCCATCGCACGAGAGCCAGGTCCTTCTCAAAACCTAGCTGTCTCCCGTTCCATCTCGCGTCCGCTCGTCGGGCTCCCCAATACACATAAGAGTGGCCAAGGATCCAGACCAGGGAAGGAAGAGGGGGTGCTTCTGCAATACAAAATTTACAGACGACACCATTTTATTGCCTCACCAAACCAAATTGACAAAAAACACACACTCTCACCCCCCCCCATTGCTACCCTAATACCCCCCCCTTTTCCCCTCAATTGCCAACAACCACCTGGGGACGTACATACGACTTAAAGCGCTGCGACTTCCACCTACCAATCTGCTTAACTGTCTCCTCCGGTAGGCCGCATATAGAGGCCTCCGTCGCTGCCCCAATCCGAAAGACTTCGGATCTAACCCCAACGACTTCAAACATGCCCTAAAAACACTCACAAATTGGTATCTCGATAAAAAGGACCCATCCTCGTGACATAATAAGGGGCCATCCACCTTCGGACGGATCTGTTGAAAATTCCCGAGACACTTGAACGGGCACATATCAGATGCCACAACCATCCCCAAACGGACTAGTCTACCCACACCTCTCTGATCAGTTTTCGATTTCCTAATCCAAAATTCAACTCCGTTTTCCACTGACATAATGTCACCCCAATCCAAGCCCCCGGGGAACGCCTTACTGGGCGATACCAACTCCCCAACCCGCAGGGCTCCAAAAAACGCCAAAGAAAGGCTAACTTAAACAAACTCACCTCAAACGGAGATAGACAAACCCCCCACAACGCCCTACCCAGCCGGGTAGGGACCCAGCCCAGCCCAGCTGGGACCCAGTTTGAGCGAGGAACGGAACAAGTCCTTCCCACACCAAGGTTTGCAGGCCCTACCTCAGTCAGGGTTTCACCCACACTCTACAGCTCCGGAATGTCATGCTCTTCAGCCTCCTCCTCCTCCTGCGCATCCTCATCCACTTTACCCTCCACACCAGTCCCAAGCTGGAAGCACTGCAGCACTGCCTCGGCGAAGCGGCAACAGACTGTGCTGCAGCTAATCTGCATAGGTGACAAACCCCACAATGCAGAAGAGGTGTGGACAGCTCTAAAACAGCATGCAGATCACTGGCTCACACCTCTGAACCTAAAGCCAGGAAAGGTTGTGTGTGACAATGGCCGGAACCTGGTGGCGGCTTTGAGGCGAGGCCAGCTGACACATGTTCCATGCATGGCCCATGTGCTCAACCTCGTGGTTCAGTGGTTTCTAAAGTCATACCCAGAGCTGTCTGATCTGCTGGTAAAAGTTCGCTGCCTGTCTGCACATTTTCGAAAGTCACCTACTGCTTCAGCCGGCCTTGCCGGCTTTCAGCGTCGTTTGCATCTTCCGGCTCACAGACTGGTGTGTGATGTCCCCACGCGTTGGAATTCAACTCTGCACATGTTGATCAGGATATGTGAGGAGAAGAGGGCAGTTGTTGAGTACCTGCATCACCTAAGCCGTCGGGAAATGGGTCAAACTCCACACATAACACCTGAGGAGTGGAGATGGATGTCCGACCTATGTACCATCCTCCAAAACTTTGAGGACTCCACCAAGATGGTGAGCGGCGATGACGCCATTATTAGCGTCACCATACCGCTTCTCTGCCTTCTAAAACGGTCTCTGCTCAAAACCAAACATGATGCATTGCAGGCGGAACACGATGAGTTGGAGCAAGAAACAGTAGTGGGTGTGGGTGATAACACACAGCCCAGCCTCGTCTCATCACAACGTGCAGTGGAGGACTATGACGAGGAGGAGGATGAAGACATGGAGCAACTCTCCGGCCAAATTGAGGATATGACATGCATACAAGTCATATGCTCAGTTCAGCGTGGCTGGCCAGAGGACAGGGTAGATGATGAGGAGGAGGAGGAGGAGGACAGCATGTTCAGTCATCGTGTTGGTCTGGATACTGAAGTGATGGCTGTTAAGAGTCTGGCGCACATGGATGACTTTATGGTAAGCTGCCTGTCTCGTGACCCTCGCGTTAAGAACATCTTGGCCGACAATCATTACTGGTTGGTAACACTGTTAGACCCACGCTACAAGGAGAACTTTATGTCTCTTATTCCCGAGGCGGAGAGGTCAGCCAAAATGCAGCAGTTCCGGAAGGCCATAGTCACGGAAGTAGGCAAAGCATTCCCTTCACAAAACGCTAGCGTCATAATTGTAACACTATTAGTTAAAAGAAAGGGATAAAATGTAAAAAAAAACAAAATAAGGCATGACTTTTTTTTAACATCAAATTTTTTTTTTTTAGATTTAACCAAAGAATGTGCACATTTGTTATAATAAACAAGTGAAAAATGTTGAAAATCAGTCATCCAAAGGTGTGTGAAAAAAATATATATATATGGTACCAATAAAAATGTCACTTTGTCCTGCAAAGAATGCAGCCCCCCAAATTATTTTTTTCCTCTGTGCGGCCCATACACACAGCCGAGTTTGAGACCCCCTGCCTTACACTATATAGATATCATGTTCATTCCCCATCTATCTTGCTCAGGAGAGCATCCCTCTCCCCCGGCACCAAGAGCAGCTCATATTGAATTGTTACATTGACTAGTAACACTGCACACAGAAATGCACCTTAATATTCCACTGTTAACCCTTTCCTCCCAGCAGTAACACACAACTCCTCACCTTGATATCATGGTGATTTATGGTCAGAATGACTTCAATGCGATCAGTGATTTCTATTCTAGCTCTGCTCACATAGATTTTATATCCACACTCAACTATAGGCCGTTCTTCATATTTTGGGGGCTTTTAGTCAGATATACTAGTTTGTGCCTGTATAGTATTGGTGTAGATGGGAGTGTAGGGCATGGGTTACATGGCACTGTGGTGGGATACTGATGGGAGGTATTGTTGCTGTGTTTGATGCTTCTACTGGGTATTTTCCTACAAATACTGGAACAGCTCACTGCTTAGAATGATCCTTCCCAGCTCTATAATATATTATATATACCCCACAATGCAGGCTCACACACACATTTGTCTCAAGTGTGTTGTAGGGACACAGATACAGTCTTGGTCATGTGACTAAAGGCTACTTTACACACTGCGATATCGGTCCCGATATCGCTAGTGTGGGTACCCGCCCCATCTGTTGCGCGACACGGGCAAATCGCTGCCCATGCCGCACAACACCGACCAGACCCGTCACACATACTTACCTGACCGGCGACGTCGCTGTGACCGGCGAACCGCCTCCTTTCTAAGGGGGCGGTCCGTGCGGCGTCACAGCGACGTCACTGAGCGACCGCCCAATAGCAGCGGAGGGGCGGAGATGAGTGGCCGGAACATCCCGCCCACCTCCTTCCTTCCTCATAGCGACTGGGAGGCAGGTAAGGAGAGGTTCCTCGTTTCTGCGGTGTCACACGGAGTGATGTGTGCTGCCGCAGGAGCGACGAACTACATCGTTACTGCTGCAGTAACGATAATCGAGAATGGAGACCCATGTCACCGATGAGCGATTTTGCACGTTTTTGCAACGATGCAAAATCGCTCATCGGTGTCACACGCAGCAACATCGCTAATGCGGCCGGATGTGCGTCACAAATTCCGTGACCCCAACGACTCCGCATTAGCGATGTCGCAGCGTGTAAAGCCCCCTTTAGTGGGAGTGGTGTACAGGGTCTTAGCAGTAAAGAGTATTCCATATTTCTGCCAGATACCCACAGAGATATTGAAATCTGAAAAAAGAGACTTCTGCTCATTGAAGGTAAGAACTGCTCACATAGCGTTCAACTCCACAGCAAACGAGTGCTCTAGCACTGGCATCTCAGCAGGGATATTCCCCTACTACACATGTGTGTCTGGGTCGCTGTGACAGTTTACAGGACATAACTCAAGGCACCTAGATAGAAGGCAGAGGTACTGGGATTGGTTGGTTTTTGGTGACGGAGGTGCAGGGGCTGGCGCCCATGTGCAGTGCTGGCTAAGGTATATTGATGATATTTTGATTTTTTGGCAGGGCACTGTGGAGCAGCTCGAGACATTTATGGAGGAACTTAATAACAACACCTTTAACATCAGATTGACGCATAAGCATAGCAGCAGTTGCGTTGACTTCCTGGATATTAAAATTTCATTCGGTTCTGAGCGAATTGTTCAGACTGACGTCCATAGAAAGGAAACATCAGTCAACGCACTGCTGCATGCTTCTTCTGCTCATACCCCCTCCACCATCCGGGCCGTACCGACTGGCCAGTTCCTCAGGATGAAGCAAATTTGTTCGTCAGACACTGCTTTTGAACAACAGTCTGCCGACCTCCAGCGCCATAGGGGTGGCAAAGGCAGTCTTCCCCCGGTCTGCCTCAGCAACGGACACTAGCCAATAGTGACTAGTGAGATCAAGGGTAGAAAAATAATTTGCAGTTCTCAATGCAGCTAGCGATTCCTCAATACGGGGGAGTGGTGCTGTCCTTCTTCTTTAACAGGACCAACGGAGCTGCCCAAAGGCTACAACTGTCACGGATAACCCCAGCCGCCTTCATGTTGCTCAACATGTCCTTGGTACACTGGTAATGTGAAGGTGGTATTGGCTTATAGCTCTCTTTGATGGGTGGGTGTGCACCTGTGGGGATGTAGTGTTGGACCCCTTTTATTCCCCCAAAATCTAGCGGATGTTTGCTGAAGACTTGCTCGCTCGTATTCTTGCACTACCCTGTGGACCCGCTTCTTGTGATGTGAAGGTGTGGAGTCAGTGCCTACGTGTAATTCCTTACACCACTCCTCTGGCTGACTTGGTGAGCAGTCACTGACTGGGTGGGGTGCAGTAATAGTGGATGCTGCTACTTGGATAGCATGTGTATCTACTGTGAACAGCTTTTCAATGGTGGCAAGTCGGGGCAGCTTAACCTCCTGCTCTCCGCAGTTTAACACTCTCACGGGCACTCTTCCCTTCCGCACTAATGAATAAAACTATGATGTAAATATCATATAGATACCCCACAATTGTAAATAAAGGTAGGTTATGGGAAAAGGGGGAACAGGGAAAGAGGAAAATAGTGTAATAAAGTATACCTTCTGGGGGTGAGAGGAAATGGCAGCACAGCCAGTGGAGGTGAAGCAAAAGGAAGCCTGCAACTAAAGAGTTGAGAGCGTTATCACATGGTGACTGAGCCTGATTGTAAAGGGAGCATAGAGTGGAGCATACTCTGGGCACGTTAGAACCCAAGTTCTTAAACCATGAATATGGACCCCTTTTATTCTCCCAAAGTCTAGCGGATGTTTGCTGAAGACTTGCTCGTATTCTTGCACTACCCTGTGGACCCGCTTCTTGTGATGTGAAGGTGTGGAGTCAGTGCCTACGTGTAATTCCTTACACCACTCCTCTGGTTGACTTGTTGAGCTGTCACTGAATGGGTGTGGTGAAGTAACGGTGGATGCTGTGGCTTGGATATCATATTAAATATAGGGACCCCCATACAGTAGTATGAGAAATTTTTTTGTATTCAATGATCGGTATTACCTTCAGGGGCGCGGCACGTGGACGTGCGTTCCATTAGCCTCACTGCATTCCACTCCCATACAGGAAGTGGGCGCAGCTATTACTACGGTCGCACATAAAAGAACCCACAGCCACCACTGCACACAGCTGACTCCACCACTGGAAACCCACTTCTACACCAACGCAGGTAAGACAGGATCGGCACCTCTATGCTCCCGTTACAATCAGGCTCAGTCACCATGTGATAATGCTCTCAACAATTTAGTTGCAGGCTTCCCCTTGCTTCACCTCCACTGGCTGTGCTGCCATTTCCTCTCCCCCCTGGAAGGTATACTTTATTACACTATTTTCCTGTTTCCCTCTTCTCCCTTTTCCCATAACCTACCTTTATCTGCATTTGTGGGGTATCTATATACTATTTATATCACAGTTTTATTCATTAATACGGAAGGGAAGAGTGCGCGTGAGAGTGTTGAACTGCGGAGAGCAAGAGGTTAAGCTGCCCCGATTTGCCACCATTGATAAGCTGTTCACAGTAGATACACATGCTATCCAAGCAGCAGCAGCATCCACCATTACTGCACCCCACCCAGTCAGTGACAGCTCACCAAGTCAGCCAGAGGAGTGGTGTCAGGAATTACACGTAGGCACTGACTACACACCTTCACATCACAAGAAGGGGGTGCAAGTGTGACGCCCTGGACTAGCCAGTTAGTCACAGACATAACACACACACACACCCCCTTTCCCGGATAGTTACACTAGTCAGACACAAAACCGTTGTTGCCTCCCTCCAGGGGCTGATGTCCACACCAGGTGGGGCGGAGCCAGGCGGTTGGCCCCACCCACCAAGGAGTTCACAGGCCTGGAGGTGGGAAAACCAGTTAGTTAGTTGAAGTTCAGTTAAGAGTTGAACCGTGGAGGTAGTGAGTTCAGGGAAGAGCCCAGTTTTGGGTAGGAGTGCAAAACTGCTAGTGTCTGGGTCAGATCCCAGGCACTATGGGGAAATAAGGTATGCACACCAGTGACTATGTAAGGGGAATACATGAAATAGCAGAAACTGCTGTGTGAATACTGACTTGAAAAATTCAATAGCTATATGCAAGAGTGAATATGTGAAAAATGGAATCTGCATTACTGCCATGAACATATGAATCAAGAGAAATTTAGCTACTGAATTGATCAATGCAATAGAGCCCCAACACTACGCCAAAGTATTTCTCTACGTTGGGGTCCCTAGCTTGTGTGTGTCCTCTCATGCAGTTAAAAAACCTACCGTGTATGGGAAGCTGAGACCCAGGCTATTTATGCGTATGATATGGATTGGCAATAGGTGTGGTTGGGGAGGGTTCACAAACGAAAAAATACTAACAAATAGGAATAACATTTGGAACACCATTCTAAGTCCGAACTGGGTGCAAAAACCTAAAAAAACATCACTATGGGGAGATAAGGTATGCACACCAGTGACTATGTAAGGGGAATACATGAAATAGCAGAAACTGCTGTGTGAATACTGACTTGAAAAATCCAATAGCATTAATTCACATAATCCTAGTGACTGCGCACACAACATGGCCAAACGAAAACAAAAGACAGTACCTGGCCATTCAATCAAATGGAAACTCATAGGCAACACAGTCCATTAGACCAGGCAATTACATGCAGCCAAACAAAGTTCATGGGCCTTGCCTCAGAGTCGAACCCACAACCTCTTGGAGAACAAGCAAAGAGCCTACCACTAAACCAACTCAGTGAAGTTGGAAACCGACTCTACATTAATTAACATAATCCTAGTGACTGCGCACACAACATGGCCAAACAAAAGCAAAAGACAGTACCTGGCCTATCAATCCAATGGAAACTCATAGGTAACACAGTACATTGGACTAGGCAATTACATGCAGCCATACAAAGCCCATGGGTCTTGCCCCAGAGTCGAACCCACAAACTCTCGTAGCCAGGGCAAAGAGCCTACCACTACACCAACACAGAGAAGTAGGTGAATGACTCTACATTAATTCACATAATCCTAGTGACTACGCACACAACATGGCCAAACAAATGCAAAAGACATTATCTGGCCTATCAATCCAATGGAAACTCATAGGCAACACAGTCCATTAGACTAGGCACTTACATGCAGCCATGTAAAGTTCATGGGCCTTGCCTCAAAGTCGAACCCACAACCTCTTGGAGAACAAGCAAAGAGCCTACCACTAAACCAACTCAGAGAAGTTGGAAACCGACTCTACATTAATTAACATAATCCTAGTGACTGCGCACACAACATGGCCAAACAAAAGCAAAAGACAGTACGTGGCCTATCAATCCAACGGAAACTCATAGGTAACACAGTACATTGGACTAGGCAATTACATGCAGCCATACAAAGCCCATGGGCCTTGCCCCAGAGTCAAACCCACAACCTCTCATAGCCAAGGCAAAGAGCCTACCAATACACCAACACAGAGAAGTGGAAAACCATTTCTACATTAATTCACATAATCCTAGTGACTGCGCACACAACATGGCCAAACAAAAGCAAAAGACAGTACCTGGCCTATCAATCCAATGGAAACTCATAGGCAACACAGTCCATTGGACTAGACAATTACATGGAGACATACAAAGTCCATGGGCCTTGCCTCAGAGTCAAACCCACAACTTCTCGCAGCCAAGCAAAGAGCCTACCACTACACTAACACAGAGAAGCGGGAAACTGATTCTACATTAATTCACATAATCCTACCGACTGCGCACACAACATGGCCAAACAAAAGACAATACCTGGCCTATTCATTCAATGAAAACTCATAGGCAACACAGTCCATTGGACTAGGCAATTACATTCAACCATACAAAGTCCATGGGCTTTGCCTCAAAGTCAAACCCACAACTTCTTGTAACCCAAGGAAAGAGCCTACCACTACACCAACACAGAGAAGAGAATGACTCTACATTAATTCACATAATCCTAGTGACTGCGCACACAACATGACCAAACGAAAACAAAAGACAGTCCCTGGCCTATCAATCCAATGGAAACTCATAGACAACATAGTCCATTGGACTACGCAATTACATGCAGCCATACAAAGTCCATGGGCCTTGCCTCAGAGTCATACCCACAATCTCTGGCAGAACAAGCAAAGAGCCTACAACTTCACCAACACAAAGAAGTAGGAAGCTGCGTCTACATTAATTCACATAATCCTAGTGACTGCGCACACAACATGGCCAAACAAAAGCAAAAGACAGTACCTGGCCTATCAATCCAATGGGAACTCATAGGCAACACAGTTAATTGAACTAGGCAATTACATGCAGCCATACAAACTCCATGGGCCTTGCCTCAGAGTCAAACCCACAACCTCTTGCAGCTAAGCAAAGAGCCTTCCACTACAGCAACACAGAGAACTGGGAAGCTGATTCTACATTAATTCACATAATCCTACCGACTGCGCACACAACATAACCAAACAAAAGATAATACAAAGCCATACAAAGTCCATGGGCCTTGCCTCAAAGTTGAACTCACAACCTCTCGCAGCTCTAGCAAAGAGCCTACAACTACACCAACACAGAGAAATGTGAACCTGACTCTACATTAATTCACATAATCCTAGTGACTGCGCACACAACATGGCCAAACAAAAGCAAAAGACAGTACCTGGCCAATCAATCCAATGGAAACTCATAGGCAACACAGTCCATTGGACTAGGCAATTACACGCAGCCATATAAAGTCCATGGGCTTTGCCTCAGAGTCAAACCCACAATTTCTCGCAGCCCAAGCAAAGAGCCTACCACTACACCAAGACAGAGAAGTTGGAAACTGAGTTTACATTAGTTCACATAATCCTAGTGACTGCGCACACAACATGGCCAAACAAAAGCAAAAGACAGTACCTGGCCTATCAATCCAATGGGAACTCATAGGCAAAACAGTTAATTGAAATAGGCAATTACATGCAGCCATACAAACTCCAGGGGCCTTGCCTCAGAGTCGAACCCACAACCTCTTGCAGCTTAAGCAAAGAGACTACCACTACACCAACACAGAGAAGTAGGTGAATGACTCTACATTAATTCACATAATCCTAGTGACTGCGCACACAACATGGCCAAACAAAAGAAAAAGACAGTACCTGGCCTATCAATCCAATAGAAACTCATAGGCAAAGCAATCAATTGGACTAGGCAATTACATGCAGCCATACAAAGTCCATGGGCCTTGCCTCAAAGTCGAACTCACAACCTCTCGCAGCTCAAGCAAAGAGCCTACCACTACACCAACACAGAGAAATGTAAACCTGACTCTACATTATTTCACATAATCCTAGTGACTGCGCACACAACATGGCCAAACGAAAACAAAAGACAGTAACTGGCCTATCAATCCAATAGAAACTCATAGGCAACACAGTCCATTGGACTAAGCAATTACATGCAGCCATTCAAAGTCCATGAGCCTTGCATTAGAGTCGAACCCTCAACATCTCGCAGCCCAAGCAAAGAGCCTACCACTACACCAACACAGAGAAGTGGGAAACTGGCTATACATTAATTCCCATAACCCTAGTGACTGCGCACACAACATGGTCAAACAAAAGCAAAAGGCAGTACCTGGCCTATCAATCCAATGGAAACTCGTAGGCAACATAGTCCATTGGACTAGGCAATTACATGCAGCCATACAAAGTCCATGGGCCTTGCCTCAGAGTCAAACCCACAACCTCTGGCAGAACAAGCAAAGAGCCTACAACTACAAAAACACAAAGAAGTAGGAAGCTGTGTCTACATTAATTCACATAATCCTAGTGACTGCGCACACAACATGGCCAAACAAAAGCAGAAGACATTACCTAGCCTATCAAGCCAATAGAAACTCATAGGCAACACAGTCAATTGAACTAGGCGATTACATGCAGCCATACAAACTCCATGGGCCTTGCCTCAGAGTCAAACCCACAACATCTCGCAGCCCAAGCAAAGAGCCTACCACTACTCCAACACAGAGAAGTTGGAATCTGAGTTTACATTAGTTCACATAATCCTAGTGACTGCGCACACAACATGGCCAAACAAAAGCAAAAGACAGTACCTGGCCTATCAATCCGATGGGAACTCATAGGCAACACAGTCAATTGAACTAGGCGATTACATGCAGCCATACAAACTCCATGGGCCTTGCCTCAGAGTCGAACCCACAACCTCTCGCAGCTTAAGCAAAGAGACTACCACTACACCAACACAGAGAAGTTGGAATCTGAGTTTACATTAGTTCACATAATCCTAGTGACTACGCACACAACATGGCCAAACAAATGCAAAAGACATTATCTGGCCTATCAATCCAATGGAAACTCATAGGCAACACAGTCCATTAGACTAGGCACTTACATGCAGCCATGTAAAGTTCATGGGCCTTGCCTCAGAGTCGAACCCACAACCTCTTGGAGAACAAGCAAAGAGCCTACCACTAAACCAACTCAGAGAAGTTGGAAACCGACTCTACATTAATTAACATAATCCTAGTGACTGCGCACACAACATGGCCAAACAAAAGCAAAAGACAGTACGTGGCCTATCAATCCAACGGAAACTCATAGGTAACACAGTACATTGGACTAGGCAATTACATGCAGCCATACAAAGCCCATGGGCCTTGCCCCAGAGTCAAACCCACAACCTCTCATAGCCAAGGCAAAGAGCCTACCAATACACCAACACAGAGAAGTGGAAAACCATTTCTACATTAATTCACATAATCCTAGTGACTGCGCACACAACATGGCCAAACAAAAGCAAAAGACAGTACCTGGCCTATCAATCCAATGGAAACTCATAGGCAACACAGTCCATTGGACTAGACAATTACATGGAGACATACAAAGTCCATGGGCCTTGCCTCAGAGTCAAACCCACAACTTCTCGCAGCCAAGCAAAGAGCCTACCACTACACTAACACAGAGAAGCGGGAAACTGATTCTACATTAATTCACATAATCCTACCGACTGCGCACACAACATGGCCAAACAAAAGACAATACCTGGCCTATTCATTCAATGAAAACTCATAGGCAACACAGTCCATTGGACTAGGCAATTACATTCAACCATACAAAGTCCATGGGCTTTGCCTCAAAGTCAAACCCACAACTTCTTGTAACCCAAGGAAAGAGCCTACCACTACACCAACACAGAGAAGTAGGAGAATGATTCTACATTAATTCACATAATCCTAGTGACTGCGCACACAACATGGCCAAACAAAAGCAAAAGACAGTACCTGGCCTATCATTCCAATTGAAACTCATAGGTAACATAGTCCATTGGACTAGGCAATAACATGCAGCCATACAAAGTCCATGGGCCTTGCCTCAGAGTCGAACTCACAACCTCTCGCAGCCCAAGAAAAAAGCCTACCACTACAGCAACACAGAGAAGTGTGAACCTGACTCTACATTAATTCACATAATCCTAGTGACTGCGCACACAACATGGCCAAACAAAAGCAAAAGACAGTACCTGGCCCATCAATCCAATGGAAACTCATAGGCAACACAGTCCATTGGACTAGACAATTACCTGGAGACATACAAAGTCCATGGGCCTTGCCTCAGAGTCAAACCCACAACCTCTCGCAGCCAAGCAAAGAGCCTACCACTACACCAACACAGAGAAGTGGGAAACTGATTCTACATTAATTCACATAATCCTACCGACTGCGCACACAACATGGCCAAACAAAAGAAAATACCTGGCCTATCAATCCAATGGAAACTCATAGGCAACACAGTCCATTAGACTAGGCAAATACATGCAGCCATACAAAGCCCATGGGCCTTGCCCCAGAGTCGAACCCACAACCTCTTGTAGCCCAAGGAAAGAGCCTACAAATACACCAACACAGAGAAGTGGAAAACTGATTCTACATTAATTCACATAATCCTAGTGACTGCGCACACAACATGGCCAAACAAAAGCAAAAGACATTACCTGGCCTATAAATCCAATAGAAACTCATAGGCAAAGCAATCAATTGGACTAGGCAATTACATGCAGCCATACAAAGTCCATGGGCCTTGCCTCAGAGTCGAACCCACAACCTCTTGTAGCCCAAGCAAAGAGCTTACAACTACACCAACACAAAAAAGTAGGAAGCTGCGTCTACATTAATTTACATATTCCTAGCGACTGCGCACACAACATGGCCAAACAAAAGCAAAAGACATTACCTGGCCTATCAAGCCAATGGAAACTCATAGGCAACACAGTCCATTGGACTAAACAATTACATGCAGCCATACAAAGTCCATGGGCTTTGCCTCAGAGTCAAACCCACAATTTCTCGCAGCCCAAGCAAAGAGCCTACCACTACACCAACACAGACAAGTTGGAAACTGAGTTTACATTAGTTCACATAATCCTAGTGACTGTGCACACAACATGGCGAAACAAATGCAAAAGACATTATCTGGCCTATCAATCCAATGGAAACTCATAGGCAACACAGTCCATTAGACTAGGCAAATACATGCAGCCATACAAAGTTCATGGGCCTTGCCTCAGAGTCGAACCCACAACCTCTTGGAGAACAAGCAAAGAGCCTACCACTAAACCAACACAGAGAAGTTGGAAACTGATTCTACATTAATTCACATAATCCTACCGACTGCGCACACAACATGGCTAAACAAAAGCAAAAGACAGTACCTGGCTTATCAATCCAATGGAAACTCATAGGCAACACAGTCCATTGGACTAGGCAATAACATGCAGCCATAAAAAGTCCATGGGCCTTGCCTCAGAGTCAAACCCACAACCTCTCGCAGCTCAAGCAAAGAGCCTACCACTATACCAACACAGAGAAATGTGAACCTGCCTCTACATTAATTCACATAATCCTAGTGAGTGCGCACACAACATGGCCAAACGAAAACAAAAGACAGTACCTGGCCTATCAATCCAATGGAAACTCATAGGCAACACAGTCCATTGGACTAGGCAATTACATGCAGCCATAAAAAGTCCATGGGCCTTGCCTCAGAGTCAAACCCACAACCTCTCGCAGCCCAAGCAAAGAGCCTAACACTACACCAACACAGAGAAATGTGAAACTGACTCTACATTAATTCACATAATCCTAGTGACTGCGCACACAACATGGCCAAACGAAAGCAAAAGTCAATACCTGGCCTATCAATCCAATGGAAACTCATAGGCAACAAAGTCCATTGGACTAGGCAATTACATGCAGCCATAAAAAGTCCATGGACCTTGCCTCAGAGTCAAACCCACAACCTCTCACAGCCCAAGCAAAGAGCCTACCACTACACCAACAAAGAGAAATGTGAAACTGACTCTACATTAATTCACATATTCCTAGTGACTGCGCACACAACATGGCCAAACAAAAGCAAAAGAAAGCACCTGGCCTATCAATCCAATGGAAACTCATAGGTAACGCAGTCCATTGGACTATGCAATTACATGCAGCCATACAAAGTCCATGGTCCTTGCCTCAGAGTCGAACTCACAACCTCTCGCAGCCCAACAAAAAAGCCTACCACTTCAGCAACACAGAGAAGTATGAAACTGTCTCTACATTAACTCACATAATCCTAGTGACTGCGCACAAAACATGGCCAAACGAAAACAAAAGACAGTACCTGGCCTATCAATCCATTGGACTAGGCAATTACATGCAGCCATACAAAGTCCATGGGCCTTGCCTCAGAGTCAAACCCACAACCTCTTGTAGCCCAAGCAAAGAGCCTACCACTACACCAACACAGAGAAGAGCGAAACTGACTCAACATAAATTCACATAATCCTAGTGACTGCGCACACAACATGGCCAAACAAAAGCAAAAGACAGTCCTTGGCCTATCAATCCAATGGAAACTCATATACAACATAGTCCATTGGACTAGGCAATTACATGCAGCCATACAAAGTCCATGGGCCTTGCCTCAGAGTCAAACCCACAACCTCTGGCAGAACAAGCAAAGAGCTTACAACTACACCAACACAAAAAAGTAGGAAGGTGCGTCTACATTAATTCACATATTCCTAGAGACTGCGCACACAACATGGCCAAACAAAAGCAAGAGACATTACCTGGCCTATCAAGCCAATGGAAACTCATAGGCAACACAGTCCATTGGACTAAACAATTACATGCAGCCATACAAAGTCCATGGGCTTTGCCTCTGAGTCAAACCCACAATTTCTCGCAGTCCAAGCAAAGAGCCTACCACTACACCAACACAGACAAGTTGGAAACTGAGTTTACATTAGTTCACATAATCCTAGTGACTGTGCACACAACATGGCGAAACAAATGCAAAAGACATTATCTGGCCTATCAATCCAATGGAAACTCATAGGCAACACAGTCCATTAGACTAGGCAAATACATGCAGCCATACAAAGTTCATGGGCCTTGCCTCAGAGTCGAACCCACAACCTCTTGGAGAACAAGCAAAGAGCCTACCACTAAACCAACACAGAGAAGTTGGAAACTGATTCTACATTAATTCACATAATCCTACCGACTGCGCACACAACATGGCTAAACAAAAGCAAAAGACAGTACCTGGCTTATCAATCCAATGGAAACTCATAGGCAACACAGTCCATTGGACTAGGCAATAACATGCAGCCATAAAAAGTCCATGGGCCTTGCCTCAGAGTCAAACCCACAACCTCTCGCAGCTCAAGCAAAGAGCCTACCACTATACCAACACAGAGAAATGTGAACCTGCCTCTACATTAATTCACATAATCCTAGTGAGTGCGCACACAACATGGCCAAACGAAAACAAAAGACAGTACCTGGCCTATCAATCCAATGGAAACTCATAGGCAACACAGTCCATTGGACTAGGCAATTACATGCAGCCATAAAAAGTCCATGGGCCTTGCCTCAGAGTCAAACCCACAACCTCTCGCAGCCCAAGCAAAGAGCCTAACACTACACCAACACAGAGAAATGTGAAACTGACTCTACATTAATTCACATAATCCTAGTGACTGCGCACACAACATGGCCAAACGAAAGCAAAAGTCAATACCTGGCCTATCAATCCAATGGAAACTCATAGGCAACAAAGTCCATTGGACTAGGCAATTACATGCAGCCATAAAAAGTCCATGGACCTTGCCTCAGAGTCAAACCCACAACCTCTCACAGCCCAAGCAAAGAGCCTACCACTACACCAACAAAGAGAAATGTGAAACTGACTCTACATTAATTCACATATTCCTAGTGACTGCGCACACAACATGGCCAAACAAAAGCAAAAGAAAGCACCTGGCCTATCAATCCAATGGAAACTCATAGGTAACGCAGTCCATTGGACTATGCAATTACATGCAGCCATACAAAGTCCATGGTCCTTGCCTCAGAGTCGAACTCACAACCTCTCGCAGCCCAACAAAAAAGCCTACCACTTCAGCAACACAGAGAAGTATGAAACTGTCTCTACATTAACTCACATAATCCTAGTGACTGCGCACAAAACATGGCCAAACGAAAACAAAAGACAGTACCTGGCCTATCAATCCATTGGACTAGGCAATTACATGCAGCCATACAAAGTCCATGGGCCTTGCCTCAGAGTCAAACCCACAACCTCTTGTAGCCCAAGCAAAGAGCCTACCACTACACCAACACAGAGAAGAGCGAAACTGACTCAACATAAATTCACATAATCCTAGTGACTGCGCACACAACATGGCCAAACAAAAGCAAAAGACAGTCCCTGGCCTATCAATCCAATGGAAACTCATATACAACATAGTCCATTGGACTAGGCAATTACATGCAGCCATACAAAGTCCATGGGCCTTGCCTCAGAGTCAAACCCACAACCTCTGGCAGAACAAGCAAAGAGCTTACAACTACACCAACACAAAAAAGTAGGAAGGTGCGTCTACATTAATTCACATATTCCTAGAGACTGCGCACACAACATGGCCAAACAAAAGCAAGAGACATTACCTGGCCTATCAAGCCAATGGAAACTCATAGGCAACACAGTCCATTGGACTAAACAATTACATGCAGCCATACAAAGTCCATGGGCTTTGCCTCTGAGTCAAACCCACAATTTCTCGCAGCCCAAGCAAAGAGCCTACCACTACACCAACACAGACAAGATGGAAACTGAGTTTACATTAAGAACCTATAAAGATGTGAGTGAACCAGCCAATATAAAAGTATATAATCTTTATTGAAAAATTTGTTAAAAGACAAACACATAAAACAGACAATGATGAGGACACATACAATTAACCTCAGGTGAACCAAAATATACAAGCAATAAATAGCATAAGTGCATAATGGTCATGTATCGGAAAAAAAGTGCACCAAAAAAGGGGTGCTGTCCAAGTTTCTTTGAAGAGCCAATAGTCTTTAGGTAGATGAAGAGTGTCCCAAAGAACACCAATAAGGTGGAACTATATTAAATTTCAAGCTAAACAAAGCTTTTTTCTTCATTCAAGACTAAATGTATGAGAGCCACAATCCTATTGCTACAAAACGTGGCATATAACAGGGGAAACAAAGAATACATGTGTCTATGATATTAACAGGATATAATCCTATAAGATGCAAACATAATAGTTTATAAAAAGCAAATCCTGAATGGATCAGGTGGTATAACCACAACAATGTTTCCAAATGCCTACAGTCCCAAACAGGGGAGAAGCAGGATCTCAACCATACATATAAAGAAAAGGCAGAAACTGACACAAGTGTCAAAATATAACACTTTTTTCACAGGGCTGGACTAGGAGGCCATATTCCCAGTGTTATAATCAGATAGAAGGGCGGAATGGCTGCATTACCACAGTACTATACCTTTACAAGGAAACAGAGTCAGCCATAGGACCGACCCAAACACTGTGGTGAATCCACAAAAACACACACCAGAAGGGTGTTACAGGGCCCAGACTAAAAAGCCATATTCCCAGTACTATAGCCCACAGAAAGGCAGCATGGCTGCAATACCACAGTAATTTGCCCCTACAAGGGAACAAAGTCAGCCATAAGAACCAACCTTAGCACTGAGTGGCAAGCCCACAAAGACACAGACCAGGAAGATAATAACCTGAGGATAAAGGTACCCCGACACGTGTTTCGCAGAAAAGCTTCTTCCAAGGGGAAACACGTGTCGGGGTACCTTTATCCTCAGGTTATTATCTTCCTGGTCTGTGTCTTTGTGGGCTTGCCACTCAGTGCTAAGGTTGGTTCTTATGGCTGACTTTGTTCCCTTGTAGGGGCAAATTACTGTGGTATTGCAGCCATGCTGCCTTTCTGTGGGCTATAGTACTGGGAATATGGCTTTTTAGTCTGGGCCCTGTAACACCCTTCTGGTGTGTGTTTTTGTGGATTCACCACAGTGTTTGGGTCGGTCCTATGGCTGACTCTGTTTCCTTGTAAAGGTATAGTACTGTGGTAATGCAGCCATTCCGCCCTTCTATCTGATTATAACACTGGGAATATGGCCTCCTAGTCCAGCCCTGTGAAAAAAGTGTTATATTTTGACACTTGTGTCAGTTTCTGCCTTTTCTTTATATGTATGGTTGAGATCCTGCTTCTCCCCTGTTTGGGACTGTAGGCATTTGGAAACATTGTTGTGGTTATACCACCTGATCCATTCAGGATTTGCTTTTTATAAACTATTATGTTTGCATCTTATAGGATTATATCCTGTTAATATCATAGACACATGTATTCTTTGTTTCCCCTGTTATATGCCACGTTTTGTAGCAATAGGATTGTGGCTCTCATACATTTAGTCTTGAATGAAGAAAAAAGCTTTGTTTAGCTTGAAATTTAATATAGTTCCACCTTATTGGTGTTCTTTGGGACACTCTTCATCTACCTAAAGACTATTGGCTCTTCAAAGAAACTTGGACAGCACCCCTTTTTTGGTGCACTTTTTTTCCAATACATGACCATTATGCACTTATGCTATTTATTGCTTGTATATTTTGGTTCACCTGAGGTTAATTGTATGTGTCCTCATCATTGTCTGTTTTATGTGTTTGTCTTTTAACAAATTTTTCAATAAAGATTATATACTTTTATATTGGCTGGTTCACTCACATCTTTATAGGTTCTTAATGTAAACTCAGTTTCCATCTTGTCTGTGTTGGTGTAGTGGTAGGCTCTTTGCTTGGGCTGCGAGAAATTGTGGGTTTGACTCAGAGGCAAAGCCCATGGACTTTGTATGGCTGCATGTAATTGTTTAGTCCAATGGACTGTGTTGCCTATGAGTTTCCATTGGCTTGATAGGCCAGGTAATGTCTTTTGCTTTTGTTTGGCCATGTTGTGTGCGCAGTCTCTAGGAATATGTGAATTAATGTAGACGCACCTTCCTACTTTTTTGTGTTGGTGTAGTTGTAAGCTCTTTGCTTGTTCTGCCAGAGGTTGTGGGTTTGACTCTGAGGCAAGGCCCATGGACTTTGTATGGCTGCATGTAATTGCCTA
The DNA here is from genome assembly GCF_048569485.1 of Anomaloglossus baeobatrachus. Taxonomy (NCBI): domain Eukaryota; kingdom Metazoa; phylum Chordata; class Amphibia; order Anura; family Aromobatidae; genus Anomaloglossus; species Anomaloglossus baeobatrachus. The sequence continues at coordinate 125,581 of NW_027444941.1, forward strand.
GTCCAATGGACTGTGTTGCCTATGAGTTTCCATTGGATTGATAGGCCAGGTACTGTCTTTTGCTTTCGTTTGGCCATGTTGTGTGCGCAGTCACTAGGATTATGTGAGTTAATGAAGAGGCAGTTTCAAACTTCTCTGTGTTGGTGTAGTGGTAGGCTCTTTGCTTTGGCTGCGAGAAGTTGTGGGTTTGACTCTAATGCAAGGTTCATGGACTTTGTATAACTGCATGTAATTGCCTAGTCCACTGGACTGTGTTGCCTATGAGTTTCCATTGGATTGATAGGCCAGGTATTGACTTTTGCTTTCGTTTGGCCATGTTGTGTGCGCAGTCACTAGGATTATGTGAATTAATGTAGAGTCAGTTTCACATTTCTCTGTGTTGGTGTAGTGGTAGGATCTTTGCTTGGGCTGCGAGAAGTTGTGGGTTTGACTCTGAGGCAAGGCCCATGGACTTTTTATGGCTGCATGTAATTGCCTAGTCCAATGGACTGTGTTGCCTATGAGTTTCCATTGGATTGATAGGCCAGGTATGGACTTTTGCTTTCGTTTGGCCATGTTGTGTGCGCAGTCACTAGGTTTATGTGAATTAATGTAGAGGCAGGTTCACATTTCTCTGTGTTGGTGTAGTGGTAGGCTCTTTGCTTGAGCTGCGAGAGGTTGTGAGTTCGACTTTGAGGCAAGGCCCATGGACTTTGTATGGCTGCATGTTATTGCCTAGTCCAATGGACTGTGTTGCCTATGAGTTTCCATTGGATTGATAAGCCAGGTACTGTCTTTTGCTTTTGTTTAGCCATGTTGTGTGCGCAGTCGGTAGGATTATGTGAATTAATGTAGAATCAGTTTCCCACTTCTCTGTATTGGTGTAGTGGTAGGCTCTTTGCTTGGCTGCGAGAGGTTGTGGGTTTGACTCTGAAGCAAGGCCCATGGACTTTGTATGTCTCCATGTAATTGTCTAGTCCAATGGACTGTGTTGCCTATGAGTTTCCATTGGATTGATAGGCCAGGTACTGTCTTTTGCTTTTGTTTGGCCATGTTGTGTGCGCAGTCACTAGGATTATGTGAATTAATGTAGAGTCAGTTTCCAACTTCTCTGTGTTGGTTTAGTGGTAGGCTCTTTGCTTGTTCTCCAAGAGGTTGTGGGTTCGACTCTGAGGCAAGGCCCTTGAACTTTGTATGGCTGCATGTATTTGCCTAGTCTAATGGACTGTGTTGCCTATGAGTTTCCATTGGATTGATAGGCCAGATAATGTCTTTTGCATTTGTTTCGCAATGTTGTGTGCACAGTCACTAGGATTATGTGAACTAATGTAAACTCAGTTTCCATCTTGTCTGTGTTGGTGTAGTGGTAGGCTCTTTGCTTGGGCTGCGACAAATTGTGGGTTTGACTCAGAGGCAAAGCCCATGGACTTTGTATGGCTGCATGTAATTGTTTAGTCCAATGGACTGTGTTGCCTATGAGTTTCCATTGGCTTGATAGGCCAGGTAATGTCTTTTGCTTTTGTTTGGCCATGTTGTGTGCGCAGTCTCTAGGAATATGTGAATTAATGTAGACGCACCTTCCTACTTTTTTGTGTTGGTGTAGTTGTAAGCTCTTTGCTTGTTCTGCCAGAGGTTGTGGGTTTGACTCTGAGGCAAGGCCCATGGACTTTGTATGGCTGCATGTAATTGCCTAGTCCAATGGACTATGTTGTATATGAGTTTCCATTGGATTGATAGGCCAGGGACTGTCTTTTGCTTTTGTTTGGCCATGTTGTGTGTGCAGTCACTAGGATTATGTGAATTTATGTTGAGTCAGTTTCGCTCTTCTCTGTGTTGGTTTAGTGGTAGGCTCTTTGCTTGGGCTACAAGAGGTTGTGGGTTCGACTCTGAGGCAAGGCCCATGGACTTTGTATGGCTGCATGTAATTGCCTAGTCCAATTGATTGCTTTGCATATGAGTTTCTATTGGATTGATAGGCCAGGTACTGTCTTTTGCTTTTGTTTGGCCATGTTGTGTGCGCAGTCACTAGGATTATGTGAATTAATGTAGAATCAGTTTTTCACTTCTCTGTGTTGGTGTATTGGTAGGCTCTTTGCTTGGGCTACGAGAGGTTGTGGGTTCGACTCTGGGGCAAGGCCCATGGGCTTTGTATGGCTGCATTTAATTGCCTAGTCTAATGTACTGTGTTACCTATGAGTTTCCATTGGATTGATAGGCCAGGTACTGTCTTTTGCTTTTGTTTGGCCATGTTGTGTGCGCAGTCACTAGGATTATGTGAATTAATGTAGAGTTGGTTTCCAACTTCTCTGTGTTGGTTTAGTGGTAGGCTCTTTGCTTGTTCTCCAAGAAGTTGTGGGTTCGACTCTGAGGCAAGGCCCATGAACTTTGTATGGCTGCATGTATTTGCCTAGTCTAATGGACTGTGTTGCCTATGAGTTTCCATTGGATTGATAGGCCAGGTATTGTCTTTTGTTTGGCCATGTTGTGTGCGCAGTCGGTAGGATTATGTGAATTAATGTAGAATCAGTTTCCCACTTATCTGTGTTGGTGTAGTGGTAGGCTCTTTGCTTGGCTGCGAGAGGTTGTGGGTTTGACTTTGAGGCAAGGCCCATGGACTTTGTATGTCTCCATGTAATTGTCTAGTTCAATGGACTGTGTTGCCTATGAGTTTCCATTGGCTTGATAGGCCAGGTAATGTCTTTTGCTTTTGTTTGGCCATGTTGTGTGCACATTCACTAGGATTATGTGAATTAATGTAGACGCAACTTCCTACTTCTTTGTGTTGGTGTAGTTGTAGGCTCTTTGCTTGTTCTGCCAGAGGTTGTGGGTTTGACTCTGAGGCAAGGCCCATGGACTTTGTATGGCTGCATGTAATTGCCAAGTCCAATGGACTGTGTTGCCTACGAGTTTCCATTGGATTGATAGGCCAGGTATTGTCTTTTGCTTTTGTTTGGCCATGTTGTGTGCGCAGTCACTAGGATTATGTGAATTAATGTAGAATCCGTTTCCCACTTCTCTGTGTTGGTGTAGTGGAAGCTGCTTTGCTTGGCTGCGAGAGGTTGTGGGTTTGACTCTGCGGCATGGCCCATGGACTTTATATGGCTGCATGTAATCGCCTAGTTCAATGGACTGTGTTGCCTATGAGTTTCCATTGGCCTGATAGGCCAGGTAATGTCTTTTGCTTTTGTTTGGCCATGTTGTGTGCGCATTCACTAGGATTATGTGAATTAATGTAGACGCATTTTCCTACTTCTTTGTGTTGGTGTAGTTGTAGGCTCTTTGCTTGTTCTGCCAGAGGTTGTGGGTTTGACTCTGAGGCAAGGCCCATGGACTTTGTGAGGCAGCATGTAATTGCCTATTCCAATGGACTATGTTGTCTATGAGTTTCCATTGGATTGATAGGCAAGGGACTGTCTTTAGCTTTTGTTTGGCCATGTTGTGTGCGCAGTCACTAGGATTATGTGAATTTATGTTGAGTCAGTTTCACACTTCTCTGTGTTGGTGTAGTGGTAGGCTCTTTGCTTGGGCTGTAAGAGGTTGTGGGTTTGACTCTGAGGCAAGGCCCATGGACTTTGTATGGCTGCATGTAATTTCCTAGTCCAATGGATTGATAGGCCAGGTACTGTCTTTTGTTTTCGTTTGGCCATGTTTTGTGCGCAGTCACTAGGATTATGTGAGTTAATGTAGAGACAGTTTCACACTTCTCTGTGTTGCTGAAGTGGTAGGCTTTTTTGTTGGGCTGCGAGAGGTTGTGAGTTCGACTCTGAGGCAAGGCCCATGGACTTTGTATGGCTGCATGTAATTGCATAGTCCAATGGACTGCGTTACCTATGAGTTTCCATTGGATTGATAGGCCAGGTGCTTTCTTTTGCTTTTGTTTGGCCATGTTGTGTGCGCAGTCACTTGGAATATGTGAATTAATGTAGAGTCAGTTTCACATTTCTCTTTGTTGGTGTAGTGGTAGGCTCTTTGCTTGGGCTGTGAGAGGTTGTGGGTTTGACTCTGAGGCAAGGCCCATGGACTTTTTATGGCTGCATGTAATTGCCTAGTCCAATGGACTTTGTTGCCTATGAGTTTCCATTGGATTGATAGGCCAGGTATTGACTTTTGCTTTCGTTTGGCCATGTTGTGTGCGCAGTCACTAGGATTATGTGAATTAATGTAGAGTCAGTTTCACATTTCTCTGTGTTGGTGTAGTGGTAGGCTCTTTGCTTGGGCTGCGAGAGGTTGTGGGTTTGACTCTGAGGCAAGGCCCATGGACTTTTTATGGCTGCATGTAATTGCCTAGTCCAATGGACTGTGTTGCCTATGAGTTTCCATTGGATTGATAGGCCAGGTACTGTCTTTTGTTTTCGTTTGGCCATGTTGTGTGCGCACTCACTAGGATTATGTGAATTAATGTAGAGGCAGGTTCACATTTCTCTGTGTTGGTGTAGTGGTAGGCTCTTTGCTTGAGCTGCGAGAGGTTGTGGGTTTGACTCTGAGGCAAGGCCCATGGACTTTTTATGGCTGCATGTTATTGCCTAGTCCAATGGACTGTGTTGCCTATGAGTTTCCATTGGATTGATAAGCCAGGTACTGTCTTTTGCTTTTGTTTAGCCATGTTGTGTGCGCAGTCGGTAGGATTATGTGAATTAATGTAGAATCAGTTTCCAACTTCTCTGTGTTGGTTTAGTGGTAGGCTCTTTGCTTGTTCTCCAAGAGGTTGTGGGTTCGACTCTGAGGCAAGGCCCATGAACTTTGTATGGCTGCATGTATTTGCCTAGTCTAATGGACTGTGTTGCCTATGAGTTTCCATTGGATTGATAGGCCAGATAATGTCTTTTGCATTTGTTTCGCCATGTTGTGTGCACAGTCACTAGGATTATGTGAACTAATGTAAACTCAGTTTCCAACTTGTCTGTGTTGTTGTAGTGGTAGGCTCTTTGCTTGGGATGCGAGAAATTGTGGGTTTGACTCTGAGGCAAAGCCCATGGACTTTGTATGGCTGCATGTAATTGTTTAGTCCAATGGACTGTGTTGCCTATGAGTTTCCATTGGCTTGATAGGCCAGGTAATGTCTTTTGCTTTTGTTTGGCCATGTTGTGTGCGCAGTCGCTAGGAATATGTAAATTAATGTAGACGCAGCTTCCTACTTTTTTGTGTTGGTGTAGTTGTAAGCTCTTTGCTTGTTCTGCCAGAGGTTGTGGGTTTGACTCTGAGGCAAGGCCCATGGACTTTGTATGGCTGCATGTAATTGCCTAGTCCAATGGACTATGTTGTATATGAGTTTCCATTGGATTGATAGGCCAGGGACTGTCTTTTGCTTTTGTTTGGCCATGTTGTGTGCACAGTCACTAGGATTATGTGAACTAATGTAAACTCTGTACCAACTTCTCTGTGTTGGTGTAGTGGTAGGCTCTTTGCTTGGGCTACAAGAGGTTGTGGGTTCGACTCTGAGGCAAGGCCCATGGACTTTGTATGGCTGCATGTAATTGCCTAGTCCAATTGATTGCTTTGCCTATGAGTTTCTATTGGATTTATAGGCCAGGTAATGTCTTTTGCTTTTGTTTGGCCATGTTGTGTGCGCAGTCACTAGGATTATGTGAATTAATGTAGAATCAGTTTTCCACTTCTCTGTGTTGGTGTATTTGTAGGCTCTTTGCTTGGGCTACAAGAGGTTGTGGGTTCGACTCTGGGGCAAGGCCCATGGGCTTTAAATGGCTGCATGTATTTGCCTAGTCTAATGGACTGTGTTGCCTATGAGTTTCCATTGGATTGATAGGCCAGGTATTTTCTTTTGTTTGGCCATGTTGTGTGCGCAGTCGGTAGGATTATGTGAATTAATGTAGAATCAGTTTCCCACTTCTCTGTGTTGGTGTAGTGGTAGGCTCTTTGCTTGGCTGCGAGAGGTTGTGGGTTTGACTCTGAGGCAAGGCCCATGGACTTTGTATGTCTCCATGTAATTGTCTAGTCCAATGGACTGTGTTGCCTATGAGTTTCTATTGGATTTATAGGCCAGGTACTGTCTTTTGCTTTTGTTTGGCCATGTTGTGTGCGCAGTCACTAGGATTATGTGAATTAATGTAGAGTCAGGTTCACATTTCTCTGTGTTGGTGTAGTTGTAGGCTCTTTGCTAGAGCTGCGAGAGGTTGTGAGTTCAACTTTGAGGCAAGGCCCATGGACTTTGTATGGCTGCATGTTATTGCCTAGTCCAATGGACTATGTTATCTATGAGTTTCAATTGGAATGATAGGCCAGGTACTGTCTTTTGCTTTTGTTTGGCCATGTTGTGTGCGCAGTCACTAGGATTATGTGAATTAATGTAGAGTCAGTTTCACACTTCTCTGTGTTGATGTAGTGGTAGGCTTTTTTCTTGGGCTGCGAGAGGTTGTGAGTTCGACTCTGAGGCAAGGCCCATGGACTTTGTATGGCTGCATGTAATTGCCTAGTCCAATGGACTATGTTGTCTATGAGTTTCCATTGGATTGATAGGCCAGGGACTGTCTATTGCTTTTGTTTGGCCATGTTGTGTGCGCAGTCACTAGGATTATGTGAATTTATGTTGAGTCAATTTCGCACTTCTCTGTGTTGGTGTAGTGGTAGGCTCTTTGCTTGGGCTTTGAGAGGTAGTGGTTTTGACTCTGAGGCAAGGCCCATGGACTTTGTATGGCTGCATGTTATTGCCTAGTCCAAAGGATTGCGTTGCCTATGAGTTTCCATTGGATTAATAGGCCAGGTACTGTCTTTTGCTTTTGTTTGGCCATGTTGTGTGCGCAGTCACTAGGATTATGTGAATTAATGTAGAGTCATTCACCTAATTCTCTGTGTTGGTGTAGTGGTAGTCTCTTTGCTTAAGCTGCGAGAGGTTGTGGGTTCGACTCTGAGGCAAGGCCCATGGAGTTTGTATGGCTGCATGTAATCGCCTAGTTCAATTGACTGTGTTGCCTATGAGTTCCCATCGGATTGATAGGCCAGGTACTGTCTTTTGCTTTTGTTTGGCCATGTTGTGTGCGCAGTCACTAGGATTATGTGAACTAATGTAAACTCAGATTCCAACTTCTCTGTGTTGGTGTAGTGGTAGGCTCTTTGCTTGGGCTGCGAGAAATTGTGGGTTCGACTCTGAGGCAAGGCCCATGGAGTTTGTATGGCTGCATGTAATCGCCTAGTTCAATTGACTGTGTTGCCTATGAGTTTCCATTGGCTTGATAGGCTAGGTAATGTCTTCTGCTTTTGTTTGGCCATGTTGTGTGCGCAGTCACTAGGATTATGTGAATTAATGTAGACGCAGCTTCCTACTTCTTTGTGTTTTTGTAGTTGTAGGCTCTTTGCTTGTTCTGCCAGAGGTTGTGGGTTTGACTCTGAGGCAAGGCCCATGGACTTTTTATGGCTGCATGTAATTGCCTAGTCCAATGGACTATGTTGCCTATGAGTTTCCATTGGATTGATAGGCCAGGTACTGCCTTTTGCTTTTGTTTGACCATGTTGTGTGCGCAGTCACTAGGGTTATGGGAATTAATGTAGAGTCAGTTTCCCACTTCTCTGTGTTGGTGTAGTGGTAGGCTCTTTGCTTGGGCTGCGAGAGGTTGTGGGTTCGACTCTAATGCAAGGCTCATGGACTTTGAATGGCTGCATGTAATTGCTTAGTCCAATGGACTGTGTTGCCTATGAGTTTCTATTGGATTGATAGGCCAGTTACTGTCTTTTGTTTTCGTTTGGCCATGTTGTGTGCGCAGTCACTAGGATTATGTGAAATAATGTAGAGTCAGGTTTACATTTCTCTGTGTTGGTGTAGTGGTAGGCTCTTTGCTTGAGCTGCGAGAGGTTGTGAGTTCGACTTTGAGGCAAGGCCCATGGACTTTGTATGGCTGCATGTAATTGCCTAGTCCAATTGATTGCTTTGCCTATGAGTTTCTATTGGATTGATAGGCCAGGTACTGTCTTTTTCTTTTGTTTGGCAATGTTGTGTGCGCAGTCACTAGGATTATGTGAATTAATGTAGAGTCATTCACCTACTTCTCTGTGTTGGTGTAGTGGTAGGCTCTTTGCCCTGGCTACGAGAGTTTGTGGGTTCTACTCTGGGGCAAGACCCATGGGCTTTGTATGGCTGCATGTAATTGCCTAGTCCAAAGTACTGTGTTACCTATGAGTTTCCATTGGATTGATAGGCTAGGTACTGTCTTTTGCTTTTGTTTGGCCATGTTGTGTGCGCAGTCACTAGGATTATGTTAATTAATGTAGAGTCGGTTTCCAACTTCACTGAGTTGGTTTAATGGTAGGCTCTTTGCTTGTTCTCCAAGAGGTTGTGGGTTCGACTCTGAGGCAAGGCCCATGAACTTTGTTTGGCTGCATGTAATTGCCTAGTCTAATGGACTGTGTTGCCTATGAGTTTCCATTTGATTGAATGGCCAGGTACTGTCTTTTGTTTTCGTTTGGCCATGTTGTGTGCGCAGTCACTAGGATTATGTGAATTAATGCTATTGGATTTTTCAAGTCAGTATTCACACAGCAGTTTCTGCTATTTCATGTATTCCCCTTACATAGTCACTGGTGTGCATACCTTATCTCCCCATAGTGATGTTTTTTTAGGTTTTTGCACCCAGTTCGGACTTAGAATGGTGTTCCAAACGTTATTCCTATTTGTTAGTATTTTTTCGTTTGTGAACCCTCCCCAACCACACCTATTGCCAATCCATATCATACGCATAAATAGCCTGGGTCTCAGCTTCCCATACACGGTAGGTTTTTTAACTGCATGAGAGGACACACACAAGCTAGGGACCCCAACGTAGAGAAATACTTTGGCGTAGTGTTGGGGCTCTATTGCATTGATCAATTCAGTAGCTAAATTTCTCTTGATTCATATGTTCATGGCAGTAATGCAGATTCCATTTTTCACATATTCACTCTTGCATATAGCTATTGAATTTTTCAAGTCAGTATTCACACAGCAGTTTCTGCTATTTCATGTATTCCCCTTACATAGTCACTGGTGTGCATACCTTATCTCCCCATAGTGCCTGGGATCTGACCCAGACACTAGCAGTTTTGCACTCCTACCCAAAACTGGGCTGTTCCCTGAACTCACTACCTCCACGGTTCAACTCTTAACTGAACTTCAACTAACTAACTGGTTTTCCCACCTCCAGGCCTGTGAACTCCTTGGTGGGTGGGGCCAACCGCCTGGCACCGCCCCACCTGGTGTGGACATCAGCCCCTGGAGGGAGGCAACAACGGTTTTGTGTCTGACTAGTGTAACTATCCGGGAAAGGGGGTGTGTGTGTGTGTTATGTCTGTGACTAACTGGCTAGTCCAGGGCGTCACACTTGCACCCCTTTCTTGTGATGTGAAGGTGTGTAGTCAGTGCCTACGTGTAATTCCTGACACCACTCCTCTGGCTGACTTGGTGAGCTGTCACTGACTGGGTGGGGTGCAGTAATGGTGGATGCTGCTGCTGCTTGGATAGCATGTGTATCTACTGTGAACAGCTTATCAATGGTGGCAAATCGGGGCAGCTTAACCTCTTGCTCTCCGCAGTTCAACACTCTCACGCGCACTCTTCCCTTCCGTATTAATGAATAAAACTGTGATATAAATAGTATATAGATACCCCACAAATGCAGATAAAGGTAGGTTATGGGAAAAGGGAGAAGAGGGAAACAGGAAAATAGTGTAATAAAGTATACCTTCCAGGGGGGAGAGGAAATGGCAGCACAGCCAGTGGAGGTGAAGCAAGGGGAAGCCTGCAACTAAATTGTTGAGAGCATTATCACATGGTGACTGAGCCTGATTGTAACGGGAGCATAGAGGTGCCGATCCTGTCTTACCTGCGTTGGTGTAGAAGTGGGTTTCCAGTGGTGGAGTCAGCTGTGTGCAGTGGTGGCTGTGGGTTCTTTTATGTGCGACCGTAGTAATAGCTGCGCCCACTTCCTGTATGGGAGTGGAATGCAGTGAGGCTAATGGAACGCACGTCCACGTGCCGCGCCCCTGAAGGTAATACCGATCATTGAATACAAAAAAATTTCTCATACTACTGTATGGGGGTCCCTATATTTAATATGATATCCAAGCCACAGCATCCACCGTTACTTCACCACACCCATTCAGTGACAGCTCACCAAGTCAACCAGAGGAGTGGTGTAAGGAATTACACGTAGGCACTGACTCCACACCTTCACATCACAAGAAGCGGGTCCACAGGGTAGTGCAAGAATACGAGCAAGTCTTCAGCAAACATCCGCTAGACTTTGGGAGAATAAAAGGGGTCCATATTCATGGTTTAAGAACTTGGGTTCTAATGTGCCCAGAGTATGCTCCACTCTATGCTCCCTTTACAATCAGGCTCAGTCACCATGTGATAACGCTCTCAACTCTTTAGTTGCAGGCTTCCTTTTGCTTCACCTCCACTGGCTGTGCTGCCATTTCCTCTCACCCCCAGAAGGTATACTTTATTACACTATTTTCCTCTTTCCCTGTTCCCCCTTTTCCCATAACCTACCTTTATTTACAATTGTGGGGTATCTATATGATATTTACATCATAGTTTTATTCATTAGTGCGGAAGGGAAGAGTGCCCGTGAGAGTGTTAAACTGCGGAGAGCAGGAGGTTAAGCTGCCCCGACTTGCCACCATTGATAAGCTGTTCACAGTAGATACACATGCTATCCAAGTAGCAGCATCCACTATTACTGCACCCCACCCAGTCAGTGACTGCTCACCAAGTCAGCCAGAGGAGTGGTGTAAGGAATTACACGTAGGCACTGACTCCACACCTTCACATCACAAGAAGCGGGTCCACAGGGTAGTGCAAGAATACGAGCGAGCAAGTCTTCAGCAAACATCCGCTAGATTTTGGGGGAATAAAAGGGGTCCAACACTACATCCCCACAGGTGCACACCCACCCATCAAAGAGAGCTATAAGCCAATACCACCTTCACATTACCAGTGTACCAAGGACATGTTGAGCAACATGAAGGCGGCTGGGGTTATCCGTGACAGTTGTAGCCTTTGGGCAGCTCCGTTGGTCCTGTTAAAGAAGAAGGACAGCACCACTCCCCCGTATTGAGGAATCGCTAGCTGCATTGAGAACTGCAAATTATTTTTCTACCCTTGATCTCACTAGTCACTATTGGCTAGTGTCCGTTGCTGAGGCAGACCGGGGGAAGACCGCCTTTGCCACCCCTATGGCGCTGGAGGTCGGCAGACTGTTGTTCAAAAGCAGTGTCTGACGAACAAATTTGCTTCATCCTGAGGAACTGGCCAGTCGGTACGGCCCGGATGGTGGAGGGGGTATGAGCAGAAGAAGCATGCAGCAGTGCGTTGACTGATGTTTCCTTCCTATGGACGTCGGTCTGAACAATTCGCTCAGAACCGAATGAAATTTTAATATCCAGGAAGTCAACGCAACTGCTGCTATGCTTATGCGTCAATCTGATGTTAAAGGTGTTGTTATTAAGTTCCTCCATAAATGTCTCGAGCTGCTCCACAGTGCCCTGCCAAAAAATCAAAATATCATCAATATACCTTAGCCAGCACTGCACATGGGCGCCAGCCCCTGCACCTCCGTCACCAAAAACCAACCAATCCCAGTACCTCTGCCTTCTATCTAGGTGCCTTGAGTTATGTCCTGTAAACTGTCACAGCGACCCAGACACACATGTGTAGTAGGGGAATATCCCTGCTGAGATGCCAGTGCTAGAGCACTCGTTTGCTGTGGAGTTGAACGCTATGTGAGCAGTTCTTACCTTCAATGAGCAGAAGTCTCTTTTTTCAGATTTCAATATCTCTGTGGGTATCTGGCAGAAATATGGAATACTCTTTACTGCTAAGACCCTGTACACCACTCCCACTAAAGGGGGCTTTACACGCTGCGACATCGCTAATGCGGAGTCGTTGGGGTCACGGAATTTGTGACGCACATCCGGCCGCATTAGCGATGTTGCTGCGTGTGACACCGATGAGCGATTTTGCATCGTTGCAAAAACGTGCAAAATCGCTCATCGGTGACATGGGTCTCCATTCTCGATTATCGTTACTGCAGCAGTAACGATGTAGTTCGTCGCTCCTGCGGCAGCACACATCACTCCGTGTGACACCGCAGAAACGAGGAACCTCTCCTTACCTGCCTCCCAGCCGCTATGAGGAAGGAAGGAGGTGGGCGGGATGTTCCGGCCACTCATCTCCGCCCCTCCGCTGCTATTGGGCGGTCGCTCAGTGACGTCGCTGTGACGCCGCACGGACCGCCCCCTTAGAAAGGAGGCGGTTCGCCGGTCACAGCGACGTCGCCGGTCAGGTAAGTATGTGTGACGGGTCTGGTCGGTGTTGTGCAGCATGGGCAGCGATTTGCCCGTGTCGCGCAACAGATGGGGCGGGTACCCACACTAGCGATATCGGGACCGATATCGCAGTGTGTAAAGTAGCCTTTAGTCACATGACCAAGACTGTATCTGTGTCCCTACAACACACTTGAGACAAATGTGTGTGTGAGCCTGCATTGTGGGGTATATATAATATATTATAGAGCTGGGAAGGATCATTCTAAGCAGTGAGCTGTTCCAGTATTTGTAGGAAAATACCCAGTAGAAGCATCAAACACAGCACCAATACCTCCCATCAGTATCCCACCACAGTGCCATGTAACCCATGCCCTACACTCCCATCTACACCAATACTATACAGGCACAAACTAGTATATCTGACTAAAAGCCCCCAAAATATGAAGAACGGCCTATAGTTGAGTGTGGATATAAAATCTATGTGAGCAGAGCTAGAATAGAAATCACTGATCGCATTGAAGTCATTCTGACCATAAATCACCATGATATCAAGGTGAGGAGTTGTGTGTTACTGCTGGGAGGAAAGGGTTAACAGTGGAATATTAAGGTGCATTTCTGTGTGCAGTGTTACTAGTCAATGTAACAATTCAATATGAGCTGCTCTTGGTGCCGGGGGAGGGAGATGCTCTCCTGAGCAAGATAGATGGGGAATGAACATGATATCTATATAGTGTAAGGCAGGGGGTCTCAAACTCGGCTGGGTGTATGGGCCGCACAGAGGAAAAAAATAATTTGGGGGGCTGCATTCTTTGCAGGACAAAGTGACATTTTTATTGGTACCATATATATATATTTTTTTCACACACCTTTGGATGACTGATTTTCAACATTTTTCACTTGTTTATTATAACAAATGTGCACATTCTTTGGTTAAATCTAAAAAAAAAAAATTTGATGTTAAAAAAAAGTCATGCCTTATTTTGTTTTTTTTTACATTTTATCCCTTTCTTTTAACTAATAGTGTTACAATTATGACGCTAGCGTTTTGTGAAGGGAATGCTTTGCCTACTTCCGTGACTATGGCCTTCCGGAACTGCTGCATTTTGGCTGACCTCTCCGCCTCGGGAATAAGAGACATAAAGTTCTCCTTGTAGCGTGGGTCTAACAGTGTTACCAACCAGTAATGATTGTCGGCCAAGATGTTCTTAACGCGAGGGTCACGAGACAGGCAGCTTACCATAAAGTCATCCATGTGCGCCAGACTCTTAACAGCCATCACTTCAGTATCCAGACCAACACGATGACTGAACATGCTGTCCTCCTCCTTCTCCTCCTCCTCCTCCTCATCATCTACCCTGTCCTCTGGCCAGCCACGCTGAACTGAGCATATGATTGGTATGCATGTCATATCCTCAATTTGGCCGGAGAGTTGCTCCATGTCTTCATCCTCCTCCTCGTCATAGTCCTCCACTGCACGTTGTGATGAGACGAGGCTGGACTGTGTGTTATCACCCACACCCACTACTGTTTCTTGCTCCAACTCATCGTGTTCCGCCTGCAATGCATCATGTTTGGTTTTGAGCAGAGACCGTTTTAGAAGGCAGAGAAGCGGTATGGTGACGCTAATAATGGCGTCATCGCCGCTCACCATCTTGGTGGAGTCCTCAAAGTTTTGGAGGATGGTACATAGGTCGGACATCCATCTCCACTCCTCAGGTGTTATGTGTGGAGTTTGACCCATTTCCCGACGGCTTAGGTGATGCAGGTACTCAACAACTGCCCTCTTCTGCTCACATATCCTGATCAACATGTGCAGAGTTGAATTCCAACGCGTGGGGACACCACACACCAGTCTGTGAGCCGGAAGATGCAAACGACGCTGAAAGCCGGCAAGGCCGGCTGAAGCAGTAGGTGACTTTCGAAAATGTGCAGACAGGCAGCGAACTTTTACCAGCAGATCAGACAGCTCTGGGTATGACTTTAGAAACCGCTGAACCACGAGGTTGAGCACATGGGCCATGCATGGAACATGTGTCAGCTGGCCTCGCCTCAAAGCCGCCACCAGGTTCCGGCCATTGTCACACACAACCTTTCCTGGCTTTAGGTTCAGAGGTGTGAGCCAGTGATCTGCATGCTGTTTTAGAGCTGTCCACACCTCTTCTGCATTGTGGGGTTTGTCACCTATGCAGATTAGCTGCAGCACAGTCTGTTGCCGCTTCGCCGAGGCAGTGCTGCAGTGCTTCCAGCTTGGGACTGGTGTGGAGGGTAAAGTGGATGAAGATGCGCAGGAGGAGGAGGAGGCTGAAGAGCATGACATTCCGGAGCTGTAGAGTGTGGGTGAAACCCTGACTGAGGTAGGGCCTGCAAACCTTGGTGTGGGAAGGACTTGTTCCGTTCCTCGCTCAAACTGGGTCCCAGCTGGGCTGGGCTGGGTCCCTACCCGGCTGGGTAGGGCGTTGTGGGGGGTTTGTCTATCTCCGTTTGAGGTGAGTTTGTTTAAGTTAGCCTTTCTTTGGCGTTTTTTGGAGCCCTGCGGGTTGGGGAGTTGGTATCGCCCAGTAAGGCGTTCCCCGGGGGCTTGGATTGGGGTGACATTATGTCAGTGGAAAACGGAGTTGAATTTTGGATTAGGAAATCGAAAACTGATCAGAGAGGTGTGGGTAGACTAGTCCGTTTGGGGATGGTTGTGGCATCTGATATGTGCCCGTTCAAGTGTCTCGGGAATTTTCAACAGATCCGTCCGAAGGTGGATGGCCCCTTATTATGTCACGAGGATGGGTCCTTTTTATCGAGATACCAATTTGTGAGTGTTTTTAGGGCATGTTTGAAGTCGTTGGGGTTAGATCCGAAGTCTTTCGGATTGGGGCAGCGACGGAGGCCTCTATATGCGGCCTACCGGAGGAGACAGTTAAGCAGATTGGTAGGTGGAAGTCGCAGCGCTTTAAGTCGTATGTACGTCCCCAGGTGGTTGTTGGCAATTGAGGGGAAAAGGGGGGGTATTAGGGTAGCAATGGGGGGGGTGAGAGTGTGTGTTTTTTGTCAATTTGGTTTGGTGAGGCAATAAAATGGTGTCGTCTGTACATTTTGTATTGCAGAAGCACCCCCTCTTCCTTCCCTGGTCTGGATCCTTGGCCACTCTTATGTGTATTGGGGAGCCCGACGAGCGGACGCGAGATGGAACGGGAGACAGCTAGGTTTTGAGAAGGACCTGGCTCTCGTGCGATGGCTCGGTGTTCGGGGGTTAGGGTGGAACAGGGTGTTGCAGGAGGTGCATAGATACGCCCGGTTGGACAGACCTCCTGACATGTTAGTGTTGCATGCCGGGGGGAATGATTTGGGTGGGCGTCCTTTTCGAATCTTGATAAAGGACATCAAACATGATTTGTTACGGTTATGGGTGTCGTTTCCAGGTCTAACGATAGTCTGGTCGGAGATAGTAGCGAGAAAGAGTTGGCAGAAAGCGCGGTCAGTTGACAGGTTGAACAAGGCGCGGGCGAAGGTTAATAGGGCGATCTCGAAGTTTGTTAGTCGGAACGGGGGGTATAGCAATACGGCATGTTGAGTTGGAAAGGACGGAAGAGGAATTTTGGTTGGCTGACGGGGTACACCTTAATGCGGTGGGAACTGACTTATGGGCTCTTGGCTTGCAGGGAGGTATTGAGAGGGCCCTTTGGTTGCGGGGGGTCTCAGGCACTTGAAGGGTTTCAAGGTGCCTTCGTTGTGGTGTTGTTTATTGGTGGGTCCTTGAAGTTGGTTTAAAATTGGTTCGGGGATTCATCCGGGTATGGATCCCCTCATTGGCAGAATTGATGGTCCCCTGGTGATTTTGGGGGGGAACCCCGACGGGGTATGTCGGGGCCCCTGGGGGTGTGGTTGGGGTTGACGGAGGATTAACCCTTACCATTTGGTGCTCCTGAGCCAGTGTGGGTAACGGCTGGGAGCAAGTTGAGGTTTTTTATTGCTCGGTTATGGGAATCACCAGGGTTTTGGTAGCTTCAAGGACCTTACCACATTGCAAATTTTATTGGTTATGTATTCTTGTTAATAAAATGGCTGCTATGGCCAAAATTATCCAAAGATAAATTTGTGTCTGTGTAATTACTTTTAAATAAGAAATGGGAATGGAGGTGTGGGGTATGAAAGGAAGACCGGAGTCAACAATTCCAGGGTCAAGCATGTTTATTTGCCTAAGCTTCGTTCCAGGGTAGAAAGGGTAAGAGTGCCTTTCAGAATTCGAAGTGGTCAGACTGTACGGGCCACCAAGAACTGCAGGAGAGCTTGAACATCTTCCCATGGATTTGCGACATCCTCCCTCATCAGTTACGTAGGTAAGCAGGTTCTCAGCATTGCAGCCCATTTGTTATCTTAAGTTAGTTAAGCGGGGTTAACTAACCTGTCAGTTCAGCCTCAGGTCTAAAGCAGAGGCCTGGACTCCACTCCTTACTCCTCACTCCACAACTCTCCTTAAAAACAACTGACTCCTTTTTCCTGCCCCGGGGTCTCCAGACCCCTAGGTGGGCGTTTCCTTCCGTCTGGTCCTGCCCACTGGTGTGCCTGTCTTTCCCTGGGGGAGGTGACTAGGGTTTTCTGGTTGGCTTTGTGTGACTTAGGTGAGGGAAGTTGTTATGCGGGGGCCTATGTGTGACTACCTGCAGTGTCAGGGCGTCACATATGTATGTGTGTATGTCTGCTAAAGGAATCCGCACCGTCATATTTACAAACACAAAATGTTGACTCTATGCACAGAAGAGAGTCATTCTATTTACATGATTTGTGTTTTTTTACCTTTTAAAACTATCATTAAATGTTAAGTTTTAGTTAGGGATTTATGCTTCTGTCTGTCTCTCTCCCAGTCTCTGTCATCTGTCTGTCTCTGTGTGTCTCTATCTCTATCCATGTCTGTCTGTCTCTCTATCTCTGTCTGTCTCTCTGTGTCTGTCTGTCTCTCTCTCTCTTTGTGGCTGTCTGTTTCTATGTCTGTCTGTCTCTTTTCCAGGCCTGTCTCTTTTCCAGGTCTGTCTCTTTTCCAGGTCTGTCTCTTTCCCTGTCTGTCTGTCTCTTCCCCTGTCTGTCTCTTCCCCTGTCTGTCTCTTCTCCTGTCTGTCTCTGTATTTCTTTGTCTGTCTCTGTCTTTCTCTTCCCCTGTCTGTCTCTTTCCCTGTCTCTCTCTGCCTGTCTCTCTTTGTCTCTCTCTGTCTGACTCATTCCCCGTTTGTCTCTTTCCCTGTCTATCTCTGTATTTCTTTGTCTGTCTCTATCTGTCTGTCTCTCTCTGTCTGTCTCTTCCCCTGTCTGTCTCTTTCCCTGTCGGTCTGCCTTTTCTCCTGCCTGTCTCTGTATGTTTGTCTCTGTCTGTTTCCCTATCTGCCTCTGTCTCTTTCTCTGTCTCTGTCTGTCTGCCTTTTTTCCCTGTCTATCTCTGTCTGTCTCTTTCCCTGTCTGCCTCTGTCTGTTTGTCTCTGTCTCTTTCCCTGTCTGTCTATGCCTATCTGTCTCTGTCTGTTTGTCTCTCAGTCTGTGTCTGTCTCTCTCTATCTGTCTCCCCACTGACATCATATTATCTCACACATAAGCTTCTTATACTATGAATGTCCTTTGTTCTTATAGCAACCAATCACAGCTGCTATTAATAACTTGCAGCTCCCACCTCCATTCAGTTTAATGGAGGCAGGTTTTTTGGAGAGTAACTGTAAAGCGCGGGGTTAAATATTCCTGTTAAAACATAGTCTACGACGTTCCCTGAGTCACATGAGGTGTCTGCAAAATTTTGTGTTTGTAAATATGACGGTGCGGATTCCTTTAGCAGACATACACACATACATATGTGACGCCCTGACACTGCAGGTAGTCACACATAGGCCCCCGCATAACAACTTCCCTCACCTAAGTCACACAAAGCCAACCAGAAAATCCTAGTCACCTCCCCCAGGGAAAGACAGGCACACCAGTGGGCAGGACCAGACGGAAGGAAACGCCCACCTAGGGGTCTGGAGACCCCGGGGCAGGAAAAAGGAGTCAGTTGTTTTTAAGGAGAGTTGTGGAGTGAGGAGTAAGGAGTGGAGTCCAGGCCTCTGCTTTAGACCTGAGGCTGAACTGACAGGTTAGTTAACCCCGCTTAACTAACTTAAGACAACAAATGGGCTGCAATGCTGAGAACCTGCTTACCTACGTAACTGATGAGGGAGGATGTCGCAAATCCATGGGAAGATGTTCAAGCTCTCCTGCAGTTCTTGGTGGTCCGTACAGTCCGACCACTTCGAATTCTGAAAGGCACTCTTACCCTTTCTACCCTGGAACGAAGCTTACGCAAATAAACATGCTTGACCCTGGAATTGTTGACTCCGGTCTTCCTTTCATACCCCACACCTCCATTCCCATTTCTTATTTAAAAGTAATTACACAGACACAAATTTATCTTTGGATAATTTTGGCCATAGCAGCCATTTTATTAACAAGAATACATAACCAATAAAATTTGCAATGTGGTAAGGTCCTTGAAGCTACCAAAACCCTGGTGATTCCCATAACCGAGCAATAAAAAACCTCAACTTGCTCCCAGCCGTTACCCACACTGGCTCAGGAGCACCAAATGGTAAGGGTTAATCCTCCGTCAACCCCAACCACACCCCCAGGGGCCCCGACATACCCCGTCGGGGTTCCCCCCCAAAATCACCAGGGGACCATCAATTCTGCCAATGAGGGGATCCATACCCGGATGAATCCCCGAACCAATTTTAAACCAACTTCAAGGACCCACCAATAAACAACACCACAACGAAGGCACCTTGAAACCCTTCAAGTGCCTGAGACCCCCCGCAACCAAAGGGCCCTCTCAATACCTCCCTGCAAGCCAAGAGCCCATAAGTCAGTTCCCACCGCATTAAGGTGTACCCCGTCAGCCAACCAAAATTCCTCTTCCGTCCTTTCCAACTCAACATGCCGTATTGCTATACCCCCGTTCCGACTAACAAACTTCGAGATCGCCCTATTAACCTTCGCCCGCGCCTTGTTCAACCTGTCAACTGACCGCGCTTTCTGCCAACTCTTTCTCGCTACTATCTCCGACCAGACTATCGTTAGACCTGGAAACGACACCCATAACCGTAACAAATCATGTTTGATGTCCTTTATCAAGATTCGAAAAGGACGCCCACCCAAATCATTCCCCCCGGCATGCAACACTAAGATGTCAGGAGGTCTGTCCAACCGGGCGTATCTATGCACCTCCTGCAACACCCTGTTCCACCCTAACCCCCGAACACCGAGCCATCGCACGAGAGCCAGGTCCTTCTCAAAACCTAGCTGTCTCCCGTTCCATCTCGCGTCCGCTCGTCGGGCTCCCCAATACACATAAGAGTGGCCAAGGATCCAGACCAGGGAAGGAAGGGGGGGTGCTTCTGCAATACAAAATGTACAGACGACACCATTTTATTGCCTCACCAAACCAAATTGACAAAAAACACACACTCTCCCCCCCCCCCATTGCTACCCTAATACCCCCCCCCTTTTCCCCTCAATTGCCAACAACCACCTGGGGACGTACATACGACTTAAAGCGCTGCGACTTCCACCTACCAATCTGCTTAACTGTCTCCTCCGGTAGGCCGCATATAGAGGCCTCCGTCGCTGCCCCAATCCGAAAGACTTCGGATCTAACCCCAACGACTTCAAACATGCCCTAAAAACACTCACAAATTGGTATCTCGATAAAAAGGACCCATCCTCGTGACATAATAAGGGGCCATCCACCTTCGGACGGATCTGTTGAAAATTCCCGAGACACTTGAACGGGCACATATCAGATGCCACAACCATCCCCAAACGGACTAGTCTACCCACACCTCTCTGATCAGTTTTCGATTTCCTAATCCAAAATTCAACTCCGTTTTCCACTGACAATGTCACCCCAATCCAAGCCCCCGGGGAACGCCTTACTGGGTGATACCAACTCCCCAACCCGCAGGGCTCCAAAAAACGCCAAAGAAAAGGCTAACTTAAACAAACTCACCTCAAACGGAGATAGACAAACCCCCCACAACGCCCTACCCAGCCCAGCCCAGCTGGGACCCAGTTTGAGCGAGGAACGGAACAAGTCCTTCCCACACCAAGGTTTGCAGGCCCTACCTCAGTCAGGGTTTCACCCACACTCTACAGCTCCGGAATGTCATGCTCTTCAGCCTCCTCCTCCTCCTGCGCATCCTCATCCACTTTACCCTCCACACCAGTCCCAAGCTGGAAGCACTGCAGCACTGCCTCGGCGAAGCGGCAACAGGCTGTGCTGCAGCTAATCTGCATAAGTGACAAATCCCACAATGCAGAAGAGGTGTGGACAGCTCTAAAACAGCATGCAGATCACTGGCTCACACCTCTGAACCTAAAGCCAGGAAAGGTTGTGTGTGACAATGGCCGGAACCTAGTGGCGGCTTTGAGGCGAGGCCAGCTGACACATGTTCCATGCATGGCCCATGTGCTCAACCTCGTGGTTCAGCGGTTTCTAAAGTCATACCCAGAGCTGTCTCATCTGCTGGTAAAAGTTCGCCGCCTGTCTGCACATTTTCGAAAGTCACCTACTGCTTCAGCCGGCCTTGCCGGCTTTCAGCATCATTTGCATCTTCCGGCTCACAGACTGGTGTGTGATGTCCCCACGCGTTGGAATTCAACTCTGCACATGTTGATCAGGATATGTGAGCAGAAGAGGGCAGTTGTTGAGTACCTGCATCACCTAAGCCGTCGGGAAATGGGTCAAACTCCACACATAACACCTGAGGAGTGGAGATGGATGTCCGACCTGTGTACCATCCTCCAAAACTTTGAGGACTCCACCAAGATGGTGAGCGGCGATGACGCCATTATTAGCGTCACCATACCGCTTCTCTGCCTTCTAAAACGGTCTCTGCTCAAAACCAAACATGATGCATTGCAGGCGGAACACGATGAGTTGGAGCAAGAAACAGTAGTGGGTGTGGGTGATAACACATAGCCCAGCCTCGTCTCATCACAACGTGCAGTGGAGGACTATGACGAGGAGGAAGATGAAGACATGGAGCAACTCTCCGGCCAAATTGAGGATATGACATGCATACCAGTCATATGCTCAGTTCAGCGTGGCTGGCCAGAGGACAGGGTAGATGAGGAGGAGGAGGAGAAGGAGGAGGACAGCATGTTCAGTCATCGTGTTGGTCTGGATACTGAAGTGATGGCTGTTAAGAGTCTGGCGCACATGGATGACTTTATGGTAAGCTGCCTGTCTCGTGACCCTCGCGTTAAGAACATCTTGGCCGACAATCATTACTGGTTGGTAACACTGTTAGACCCACGCTACAAGGAGAACTTTATGTCTCTTATTCCCGAGGCGGAGAGGTCAGCCAAAATGCAGCAGTTCCGGAAGGCCATAGTCACGGAAGTAGGCAAAGCATTCCCTTCACAAAACGCTAGCGTCATAATTGTAACACTATTAGTTAAAAGAAAGGGATAAAATGTAAAAAAAAACAAAATAAGGCATGACTTTTTTTTAACATCACATTTATTTTTTTTAGATTTAACCAAAGAATGTGCACATTTGTTATAATAAACAAGTGAAAAATGTTGAAAATCAGTCATCCAAAGGTGTGTGAAAAAAATATATACATATATGGTACCAATAAAAATGTCACTTTGTCTTGCAAAGAATGCAGCCCCCCAAATTATTTTTTTCCTCTGTGCGGCCCATACACCCAGCCGAGTTTGAGACCCCCTGCCTTTCACTATATAGATATTATGTTCATTCCCCATCTATCTTGCTCAGGAGAGCATCTCCCTCCCCCGGCACCAAGAGCAGCTCATACTGAATTGTTACATTGACTAGTAACACTGCACACAGAAATGCACCTTAATATTCCACTGTTAACCCTTTCCTCCCAGCAGTAACACACAACTCCTCACCTTGATATCATGGTGATTTATGGTCAGAATGACTTCAATGCGATCAGTGATTTCTATTCTAGCTCTGCTCACATAGATTTTATATCCACACTCAACTATAGGCCGTTCTTCATATTTTGGGGGCTTTTAGTCAGATATACTAGTTTGTGCCTGTATAGTATTGGTGTAGATGGGAGTGTAGGGCATGGGTTACATGGCACTGTGGTGGGATACTGATGGGAGGTATTGGTGCTGTGTTTGATGCTTCTACTGGGTATTTTCCTACAAATACTGGAACAGCTCACTGCTTAGAATGATCCTTCCCAGCTCTATAATATATTATATATACCCCACAATGCAGGCTCACACACACATTTGTCTCAAGTGTGTTGTAGGGACACAGATACAGTCTTGGTCATGTGACTAAAGGCTACTTTACACACTGCGATATCGGTCCCGATATCGCTAGTGTGGGTACCCGCCCCCATCTGTTGCGCGACACGGGTAAATCGCTGCCCATGCCGCACAACACCGACCAGACCCGTCACACATACTTACCTGCCCGGCGACGTCGCTGTGACCGGCGAACCGCCTCCTTTCTAAGGGGGCGGTCCGTGCGGCGTCACAGCGACGTCACTGAGCGACCGCCCAATAGCAGCGGAGGGGCGGAGATGAGTGGCCGGAACATCCCGCCCACCTCCTTCCTTCCTCATAGCGGCTGGGAGGCAGGTAAGGAGAGGTTCCTCGTTTCTGCGGTGTCACACGGAGTGATGTGTGCTGCCGCAGGAGCGACGAACTACATCGTTACTGCTGCAGTAACGATAATCGAGAATGGAGACCCATGTCACCGATGAGCGATTTTGCACGTTTTTGCAACGATGCAAAATCGCTCATCGGTGTCACACGCAGCAACATCGCTAATGCGGCCGGATGTGCGTCACAAATTCCGTGACCCCAACGACTCCGCATTAGCGATGTCGCAGCGTGTAAAGCCCCCTTTAGTGGGAGTGGTGTACAGGGTCTTAGCAGTAAAGAGTATTCCATATTTCTGCCAGATACCCACAGAGATATTGAAATCTGAAAAAAGAGACTTCTGCTCATTGAAGGTAAGAACTGCTCACATAGCGTTCAACTCCACAGCAAACGAGTGCTCTAGCACTGGCATCTCAGCAGGGATATTCCCCTACTACACATGTGTGTCTGGGTCGCTGTGACAGTTTACAGGACATAACTCAGGGCACCTAGACAGAAGGCAGAGGGACTACTTTCTATTTCTGGTGTAGAGCTTAGTACAATATATATATATATACTATTACATGTGACACATGTACCTTGTATTACCATTATTCGCTGTATATGAACCCCTTTTCTCCGGGCATTATTTGTCTATAGCATTTTTCACGAACCTGAGGCAACTGAGAACCCTTCAGTGAAGGAATTCCACTAACCCTCACAATACCAACAAGGGGCCTCCCTGCAGTAACTCAGGTAGTTGTACCCATTCTCTTTCCGCATTCTATGTGTTCTTCTTTCTTCTTTTTTTTCTTTTTTCTTCTTTTTATTTCTATCATGTAGTTCAGGGGTTTATAGATATATGTCCTGCATTTCATATTTCCTTTAGTGGTGCTTCTTACCCATTCTCATATCATTTACCCTAGTATTTCATGAGCCTGAGGCGACTGAGAACCCTTTAATAAAGGAATCCTTTTTCACCTGAATTGTCAAGTGATACTTACCAGTGACTATCACGTAATGTTACAGGTAGTTCCATTTTCTTCCTCTTCTTTCTCTCCTTTCTTCTTTGTCACACGGTCCATTGTGTTATAGCCCACGTGTCATGATAACACTTGTACCATCTTTTCATTTAGATTCCACCTACAATTATTTACCGATTCCAGTTCTGGAATAGGCTTTCATCATCTACTCACTAGAATTCTCAAGTGCATAAGGTACTGAGACATATACATGTTCACACCATTATAAAGAACAAAGTATAAACATTGAGGTTTTTCTCACACCCATGTTCCTGTGTTCTTTGATATGATATGTGTTCATTTCCTTCACTATATAGGATTGCAAGTTTTCCATTTGTACCTTAATGGCAATGACGCTATACAATTGAACACATATCATCCTGTTATCCATATAGGTGTGTATTTACCTGCTTGACTATTTTTGGTTGTTTGATCCAGAATGTTTCTCCAGATAGGTCATGTGGAAATTTTCTTTCCTCAGTACAAATGTTTTCACTATGGCTTTGGAAAAATTTTTTGTATGTGCCTCATGGTCATTTGACCCATTGTACTCTCAAGTAGCAATATATTGTACTGTTATGTTGTACTATGTACTAATTACGTGTTTATATGGTTTTGTAACCCTTTATGATCTTAGATAACTTTATCCTTGATAAAGACCTAAAAACAAGGTCGAAACGTTGGATGAATTATCCTTTTGCACAAATAAAGAATTTTCAGCATTCCAAGAGTTCTTTTCTTACATTATTAATCACTATAGTGTACCAGAGCTATTTCTTTTGAATTGACTCTTATTTTTTCTGAGCACCTGCTATATACACAGTGAGCCAGACATATTCAATTTTCATTCAGAAGGCAGAGGGAAGCCTTAGCAGCTGAGCATATATCTTTGCTTGTGAGCATTAGAACAGGCCGGCGATTACAGGGTAACATGAAAAATGTCCAGCTTGCATTATGACTAGAACATGACAATATCCTTTTAAGTACTAACCTATGATGCGTTCCTAAGCAGTTGATGTTATATGTTCTACATTTCATTTTCTGCATACTTTACAAGTAGTAGAATTTGCTTTGATATAGGCAACTGGATTTTCACAATGAAAAGGCAAAGGATAACGCCCGAAAAAGACGCCATACATTATGTCAGTGCCATCACTGACAAACCTGGATTGACCATGAAATACGGTATGGAGAGCTGTTGTCATCGTATTAGATAGATAAGAATGATTATATGTATTGTAGAAGACCCTTTCAGCTTTTTGAGAGTTGGGTGGAGGACATCATCTCTGAAAATAGGGTCCCACAGCTGCACCCCATCAGTGTGAGCAGGACTCTTAGGACTCTTAGAAGAGTTAATGCTCTGAGACCATGGGGGCGCTTAGCCCCCTCTCTTCGTCACTGAGGATGATTTCATTTTTCAGGGATTAGAGAGGGTGGTCCTTGTGGTGGACTGCAGGTATGGAGAGCTGTTGTCATCGTATTAGATAGATAAGAATGATTATATGTATTGTAGAAATGTCTCCTATCATGTTCCCTAATTTTTTATTATGTCCACATCCTGGTCCCCATCTTGGTCCCCATCTTGGACATCATAACAAACGTGCACTTTTTTGTTTAATTTACACATTGGACCATAGGAAAAATGACACTACAGCTACAGAGGTGACCGTCTGATAGCCCAGCTCGACTATCCATCTCTACTGAAGACCCTTTCAGCTTTTTGAGAGTTGGGTGGAGGACATCATCTCTTAAAATAGGGTCCCACAGCTGCACCCCATCAGTGTAAGCAGGACTCTTAGGACTCTTAGAAGAGTCAATGCTCTAAAACCATGGGGGGCGCTTAGCCCCCTCTCTTCGTCCCTGAGGATGATTTCATTTTTCAGGGATTAGAGAGGGTGGTCCTTGTGGTGGACTGCAGGTATGGAGAGCTGTTGTCATCGTATTAGATAGATAAGAATGATTATATGTATTGTAGAAATGTCTCCTATCATGTTCCCTAATTTTTTATTATGTCCACATCCTGGTCCCCATCTTGGACATCATAACAAACGTGCACTTTTTTGTTTAATTTACACATTGGACCATAGGAAAAATGACACTACAGCTACAGAGGTGACCGTCTGATAGCCCAGCTCGACTATCCATCTCTACTGAAGACCCTTTCAGCTTTTTGAGAGTTGGGTGGAGGACATCATCTCTGAAAATAGGGTCCCACAGCTGCACCCCATCAGTGTGAGCAGGACTCTTAGGACTCTTAGAAGAGTTAATGCTCTGAGACCATGGGGGCGCTTAGCCCCCTCTCTTCGTCACTGAGGATGATTTCATTTTTCAGGGATTAGAGAGGGTGGTCCTTGTGGTGGACTGCAGGTATGGAGAGCTGTTGTCATCGTATTAGATAGATAAGAATGATTATATGTATTGTAGAAATGTCTCCTATCATGTTCCCTAATTTTTTATTATGTCCACATCCTGGTCCCCATCTTGGACATCATAACAAACGTGCACTTTTTTGTTTAATTTACACATTGGACCATAGGAAAAATGACACTACAGCTACAGAGGTGACCGTCTGATAGCCCAGCTCGACTATCCATCTCTACTGAAGACCCTTTCAGCTTTTTGAGAGTTGGGTGGAGGACATCATCTCTGAAAATAGGGTCCCACAGCTGCACCCCATCAGTGTGAGCAGGACTCTTAGGACTCTTAGAAGAGTTAATGCTCTGAGACCATGGGGGCGCTTAGCCCCCTCTCTTCGTCACTGAGGATGATTTCATTTTTCAGGGATTAGAGAGGGTGGTCCTTGTGGTGGACTGCAGGTATGGAGAGCTGTTGTCATCGTATTAGATAGATAAGAATGATTATATGTATTGTAGAAATGTCTCCTATCATGTTCCCTAATTTTTTATTATGTCCACATCCTGGTCCCCATCTTGGTCCCCATCTTGGACATCATAACAAACGTGCACTTTTTTGTTTAATTTACACATTGGACCATAGGAAAAATGACACTACAGCTACAGAGGTGACCGTCTGATAGCCCAGCTCGACTATCCATCTCTACTGAAGACCCTTTCAGCTTTTTGAGAGTTGGGTGGAGGACATCATCTCTTAAAATAGGGTCCCACAGCTGCACCCCATCAGTGTAAGCAGGACTCTTAGGACTCTTAGAAGAGTCAATGCTCTAAAACCATGGGGGGCGCTTAGCCCCCTCTCTTCGTCCCTGAGGATGATTTCATTTTTCAGGGATTAGAGAGGGTGGTCCTTGTGGTGGACTGCAGGTATGGAGAGCTGTTGTCATCGTATTAGATAGATAAGAATGATTATATGTATTGTAGAAATGTCTCCTATCATGTTCCCTAATTTTTTATTATGTCCACATCCTGGTCCCCATCTTGGACATCATAACAAACGTGCACTTTTTTGTTTAATTTACACATTGGACCATAGGAAAAATGACACTACAGCTACAGAGGTGACCGTCTGATAGCCCAGCTCGACTATCCATCTCTACTGAAGACCCTTTCAGCTTTTTGAGAGTTGGGTGGAGGACATCATCTCTGAAAATAGGGTCCCACAGCTGCACCCCATCAGTGTGAGCAGGACTCTTAGGACTCTTAGAAGAGTTAATGCTCTGAGACCATGGGGGCGCTTAGCCCCCTCTCTTCGTCACTGAGGATGATTTCATTTTTCAGGGATTAGAGAGGGTGGTCCTTGTGGTGGACTGCAGGTATGGAGAGCTGTTGTCATCGTATTAGATAGATAAGAATGATTATATGTATTGTAGAAATGTCTCCTATCATGTTCCCTAATTTTTTATTATGTCCACATCCTGGTCCCCATCTTGGACATCATAACAAACGTGCACTTTTTTGTTTAATTTACACATTGGACCATAGGAAAAATGACACTACAGCTACAGAGGTGACCGTCTGGTAGCCCAGCTCGACTATCCATCTCTTTTGAAGACCCTTTCAGCTTTTTGAGAGTTGGGTGGAGGACATCATCTCTGAAAATAGGGTCCCACAGCTGCACCCCATCAGTGTGAGCAGGACTCTTAGGACTCTTAGAAGAGTCAATGTTTTGAGACCATGGGGGGCGCTTAGCCCCCTCTCTTCGTCACTGAGGATGATTTCATTTTTCAGGGATTAGAGAGAGTGGTCCTTGTGGTGGACTGCAGGTATGGAGAGCTGTTGTGATCGTATTAGATAGATAAGAATGATTATATGTATTGTAGAAATGTCTCCTATCATGTTCCCTAATTTTTTATTATGTCCACATCCTGGTCCCCATCTTGGACATCATAACAAACGTGCACTTTTTTGTTTAATTTACACTTTGGACCATAGGAAAAATGACACTACAGCTACAGAGGTGACCGTCTGATAGCCCAGCTCGACTATCCATCTCTACTGAAGACCCTTTCAGCTTTTTGAGAGTTGGGTGGAGGACATCATCTCTGAAAATAGGGTCCCACAGCTGCACCCCATCAGTGTGAGCAGGACTCTTAGGACTCTTAGAAGAGTCAATGCTCTGAGACCATGGGGGGTGCTTAGCCCCCTCTCTTCGTCACTGAGGATGATTTCATTTTTCAGGGATTAGAGAGGGTGGTCCTTGTGGTGGACTGCAGGTATGGAGAGCTGTTGTCATCGTATTAAATAGATAAGAATGATTATATGTATTGTAGAAATGTCTCCTATCATGTTCCCTAATTTTTTATTATGTCCACATCCTGGTCCCCATCTTGGACATCATAACAAACGTGCACTTTTTTGTTTAATTTACACATTGGACCATAGGAAAAATGACACTACAGCTACAGAGGTGACCGTCTGATAGCCCAGCTCGACTATCCATCTCTACTGAAGACCCTTTCAGCTTTTTGAGAGTTGGGTGGAGAACATCATCTCTGAAAATAGGGTCCCACAGCTGCACCCCATCAGTGTGAGCAGGACTCTTAGGACTCTTAGAAGAGTCAATGTTTTGAGACCATGGGGGGCGCTTAGCCCCCTCTCTTCGTCACTGAGGATGATTTCACTTTTCAGGGAATAGAGAGGGTGGTCCTTGTGGTGGACTGCAGGTATGGAGAGCTGTTGTCATCGTATTAGATAGATAAGAATGATTATATGTATTGTAGAAATGTCTCCTATCATGTTCCCTATTTTTTTATTATGTCCACATCCTGGTCCCCATCTTGGAAATCATAACAAACGTGCACTTTTTTGTTTAATTTACACATTGGACCATAGGAAAAATGACACTACAGCTACAGAGGTGACCGTCTGGTAGCCCAGCTCGACTATCCATCTCTACTGAAGACCCTTTCAGCTTTTTGAGAGTTGGGTGGAGGACATCATCTCTGAAAATAGGGTCCCACAGCTGCACCCCATCAGTGTGAGCAGGACTCTTAGGACTCTTAGAAGAGTCAATGTTTTGAGACCATGGGGGGCGCTTAGCCCCCTCTCTTCGTCACTGAGGATGATTTCATTTTTCAGGGATTAGAGAGAGTGGTCCTTGTGGTGGACTGCAGGTATGGAGAGCTGTTGTGATCGTATTAGATAGATAAGAATGATTATATGTATTGTAGAAATGTCTCCTATCATGTTCCCTAATTTTTTATTATGTCCACATCCTGGTCCCCATCTTGGACATCATAACAAACGTGCACTTTTTTGTTTAATTTACACATTGGACCATAGGAAAAATGACACTACAGCTACAGAGGTGACCGTCTGATAGCCCAGCTCGACTATCCATCTCTACTGAAGACCCTTTCAGCTTTTTGAGAGTTGGGTGGAGGACATCATCTCTGAAAATAGGGTCCCACAGCTGCACCCCATCAGTGTGAGCAGGACTCTTAGGACTCTTAGAAGAGTTAATGCTCTGAGACCATGGGGGCGCTTAGCCCCTTCTCTTCGTCACTGAGGAT
This sequence comes from Anomaloglossus baeobatrachus, assembly GCF_048569485.1. Classification (NCBI taxonomy): domain Eukaryota; kingdom Metazoa; phylum Chordata; class Amphibia; order Anura; family Aromobatidae; genus Anomaloglossus; species Anomaloglossus baeobatrachus. The sequence goes on from NW_027444941.1 coordinate 155,395, forward strand.
GATTTCATTTTTCAGGGATTAGAGAGGGTGGTCCTTGTGGTGGACTGCAGGTATGGAGAGCTGTTGTCATCGTATTAGATAGATAAGAATGATTATATGTATTGTAGAAATGTCTCCTATCATGTTCCCTAATTTTTTATTATGTCCACATCCTGGTCCCCATCTTGGACATCATAACAAACGTGCACTTTTTTGTTTAATTTACACATTGGACCATAGGAAAAATGACACTACAGCTACAGAGGTGACCGTCTGATAGCCCAGCTCGACTATCCATCTCTACTGAAGACCCTTTCAGCTTTTTGAGAGTTGGGTGGAGGACATCATCTCTTAAAATAGGGTCCCACAGCTGCACCCCATCAGTGTAAGCAGGACTCTTAGGACTCTTAGAAGAGTCAATGCTCTAAAACCATGGGGGGCGCTTAGCCCCCTCTCTTCGTCCCTGAGGATGATTTCATTTTTCAGGGATTAGAGAGGGTGGTCCTTGTGGTGGACTGCAGGTATGGAGAGCTGTTGTCATCGTATTAGATAGATAAGAATGATTATATGTATTGTAGAAATGTCTCCTATCATGTTCCCTAATTTTTTATTATGTCCACATCCTGGTCCCCATCTTGGACATCATAACAAACATGCACTTTTTTGTTTAATTTACACATTGGACCATAGGAAAAATGACACTACAGCTACAGAGGTGACCGTCTGATAGCCCAGCTCGACTATCCATCTCTACTGAAGACCCTTTCAGCTTTTTGAGAGTTGGGTGGAGGACATCATCTCTGAAAATAGGGTCCCACAGCTGCACCCCATCAGTGTGAGCAGGACTCTTAGGACTCTTAGAAGAGTCAATGCTCTGAGACCATTGGGGGCACTTAGCCCCCTCTCTTCGTCACTGAGGATGATTTCATTTTTCAGGGATTAGAGAGGGTGGTCCTTGTGGTGGACTGCAGGTATGGAGAGCTGTTATCATCGTATTAGATAGATAAGAATGATTATATGTATTGTAGAAATGTCTCCTATCATGTTCCCTAATTTTTTATTATGTCCACATCCTGGTCCCCATCTTGGACATCATAACAAACGTGCACTTTTTTGTTTAATTTACACATTGGACCATAGGAAAAATGACACTACAGCTACAGAGGTGACCGTCTGATAGCCCAGCTCGACTATCCATCTCTACTGAAGACCCTTTCAGCTTTTTGAGAGTTGGGTGGAGAACATCATCTCTGAAAATAGGGTCCCACAGCTGCACCCCATCAGTGTGAGCAGGACTCTTAGGACTCTTAGAAGAGTCAATGTTTTGAGACCATGGGGGGCGCTTAGCCCCCTCTCTTCGTCACTGAGGATGATTTCACTTTTCAGGGAATAGAGAGGGTGGTCCTTGTGGTGGACTGCAGGTATGGAGAGCTGTTGTCATCGTATTAGATAGATAAGAATGATTATATGTATTGTAGAAATGTCTCCTATCATGTTCCCTATTTTTTTATTATGTCCACATCCTGGTCCCCATCTTGGAAATCATAACAAACGTGCACTTTTTTGTTTAATTTACACATTGGACCATAGGAAAAATGACACTACAGCTACAGAGGTGACCGTCTGGTAGCCCAGCTCGACTATCCATCTCTACTGAAGACCCTTTCAGCTTTTTGAGAGTTGGGTGGAGGACATCATCTCTGAAAATAGGGTCCCACAGCTGCACCCCATCAGTGTGAGCAGGACTCTTAGGACTCTTAGAAGAGTCAATGTTTTGAGACCATGGGGGGCGCTTAGCCCCCTCTCTTCGTCACTGAGGATGATTTCATTTTTCAGGGATTAGAGAGAGTGGTCCTTGTGGTGGACTGCAGGTATGGAGAGCTGTTGTGATCGTATTAGATAGATAAGAATGATTATATGTATTGTAGAAATGTCTCCTATCATGTTCCCTAATTTTTTATTATGTCCACATCCTGGTCCCCATCTTGGACATCATAACAAACGTGCACTTTTTTGTTTAATTTACACATTGGACCATAGGAAAAATGACACTACAGCTACAGAGGTGACCGTCTGATAGCCCAGCTCGACTATCCATCTCTACTGAAGACCCTTTCAGCTTTTTGAGAGTTGGGTGGAGGACATCATCTCTTAAAATAGGGTCCCACAGCTGCACCCCATCAGTGTAAGCAGGACTCTTAGGACTCTTAGAAGAGTCAATGCTCTAAAACCATGGGGGGCGCTTAGCCCCCTCTCTTCGTCCCTGAGGATGATTTCATTTTTCAGGGATTAGAGAGGGTGGTCCTTGTGGTGGACTGCAGGTATGGAGAGCTGTTGTCATCGTATTAGATAGATAAGAATGATTATATGTATTGTAGAAATGTCTCCTATCATGTTCCCTAATTTTTTATTATGTCCACATCCTGGTCCCCATCTTGGACATCATAACAAACGTGCACTTTTTTGTTTAATTTACACATTGGACCATAGGAAAAATGACACTACAGCTACAGAGGTGACCGTCTGATAGCCCAGCTCGACTATCCATCTCTACTGAAGACCCTTTCAGCTTTTTGAGAGTTGGGTGGAGGACATCATCTCTGAAAATAGGTTCCCACAGCTGCACCCCATCAGTGTGAGCAGGACTCTTAGGACTCTTAGAAGAGTTAATGCTCTGAGACCATGGGGGCGCTTAGCCCCCTCTCTTCGTCACTGAGGATGATTTCATTTTTCAGGGATTAGAGAGGGTGGTCCTTGTGGTGGACTGCAGGTATGGAGAGCTGTTGTCATCGTATTAGATAGATAAGAATGATTATATGTATTGTAGAAATGTCTCCTATCATGTTCCCTAATTTTTTATTATGTCCACATCCTGGTCCCCATCTTTGACATCATAACAAACGTGCACTTTTTTGTTTAATTTACACATTGGACCATAGGAAAAATGACACTACAGCTACAGAGGTGACCGTCTGATAGCCCAGCTCGACTATCCATCTCTACTGAAGACCCTTTCAGCTTTTTGAGAGTTGGGTGGAGGACATCATCTCTGAAAATAGGGTCCCACAGCTGCACCCCATCAGTGTGAGCAGGACTCTTAGGACTCTTAGAAGAGTCAATGTTTTGAGACCATGGGGGGCGCTTAGCCCCCTCTCTTCGTCACTGAGGATGATTTCACTTTTCAGGGAATAGAGAGGGTGGTCCTTGTGGTGGACTGCAGGTATGGAGAGCTGTTGTCATCGTATTAGATAGATAAGAATGATTATATGTATTGTAGAAATGTCTCCTATCATGTTCCCTATTTTTTTATTATGTCCACATCCTGGTCCCCATCTTGGAAATCATAACAAACGTGCACTTTTTTGTTTAATTTACACATTGGACCATAGGAAAAATGACACTACAGCTACAGAGGTGACCGTCTGGTAGCCCAGCTCGACTATCCATCTCTACTGAAGACCCTTTCAGCTTTTTGAGAGTTGGGTGGAGGACATCATCTCTGAAAATAGGGTCCCACAGCTGCACCCCATCAGTGTGAGCAGGACTCTTAGGACTCTTAGAAGAGTCAATGTTTTGAGACCATGGGGGGCGCTTAGCCCCCTCTCTTCGTCACTGAGGATGATTTCATTTTTCAGGGATTAGAGAGAGTGGTCCTTGTGGTGGACTGCAGGTATGGAGAGCTGTTGTGATCGTATTAGATAGATAAGAATGATTATATGTATTGTAGAAATGTCTCCTATCATGTTCCCTAATTTTTTATTATGTCCACATCCTGGTCCCCATCTTGGACATCATAACAAACGTGCACTTTTTTGTTTAATTTACACATTGGACCATAGGAAAAATGACACTACAGCTACAGAGGTGACCGTCTGATAGCCCAGCTCGACTATCCATCTCTACTGAAGACCCTTTCAGCTTTTTGAGAGTTGGGTGGAGGACATCATCTCTTAAAATAGGGTCCCACAGCTGCACCCCATCAGTGTAAGCAGGACTCTTAGGACTCTTAGAAGAGTCAATGCTCTAAAACCATGGGGGGCGCTTAGCCCCCTCTCTTCGTCCCTGAGGATGATTTCATTTTTCAGGGATTAGAGAGGGTGGTCCTTGTGGTGGACTGCAGGTATGGAGAGCTGTTGTCATCGTATTAGATAGATAAGAATGATTATATGTATTGTAGAAATGTCTCCTATCATGTTCCCTAATTTTTTATTATGTCCACATCCTGGTCCCCATCTTGGACATCATAACAAACGTGCACTTTTTTGTTTAATTTACACATTGGACCATAGGAAAAATGACACTACAGCTACAGAGGTGACCGTCTGATAGCCCAGCTCGACTATCCATCTCTACTGAAGACCCTTTCAGCTTTTTGAGAGTTGGGTGGAGGACATCATCTCTGAAAATAGGGTCCCACAGCTGCACCCCATCAGTGTGAGCAGGACTCTTAGGACTCTTAGAAGAGTTAATGCTCTGAGACCATGGGGGCGCTTAGCCCCCTCTCTTCGTCACTGAGGATGATTTCATTTTTCAGGGATTAGAGAGGGTGGTCCTTGTGGTGGACTGCAGGTATGGAGAGCTGTTGTCATCGTATTAGATAGATAAGAATGATTATATGTATTGTAGAAATGTCTCCTATCATGTTCCCTAATTTTTTATTATGTCCACATCCTGGTCCCCATCTTGGACATCATAACAAACGTGCACTTTTTTGTTTAATTTACACATTGGACCATAGGAAAAATGACACTACAGCTACAGAGGTGACCGTCTGATAGCCCAGCTCGACTATCCATCTCTACTGAAGACCCTTTCAGCTTTTTGAGAGTTGGGTGGAGGACATCATCTCTTAAAATAGGGTCCCACAGCTGCACCCCATCAGTGTAAGCAGGACTCTTAGGACTCTTAGAAGAGTCAATGCTCTAAAACCATGGGGGGCGCTTAGCCCCCTCTCTTCGTCCCTGAGGATGATTTCATTTTTCAGGGATTAGAGAGGGTGGTCCTTGTGGTGGACTGCAGGTATGGAGAGCTGTTGTCATCGTATTAGATAGATAAGAATGATTATATGTATTGTAGAAATGTCTCCTATCATGTTCCCTAATTTTTTATTATGTCCACATCCTGGTCCCCATCTTGGACATCATAACAAACGTGCACTTTTTTGTTTAATTTACACATTGGACCATAGGAAAAATGACATTACAGCTACAGAGGTGACCGTCTGATAGCCCAGCTCGACTATCCATCTCTACTGAAGACCCTTTCAGCTTTTTGAGAGTTGGGTGGAGGACATCATCTCTGAAAATAGGGTCCCACAGCTGCACCCCATCAGTGTGAGCAGGACTCTTAGGACTCTTAGAAGAGTTAATGCTCTGAGACCATGGGGGCGCTTAGCCCCCTCTCTTCGTCACTGAGGATGATTTCATTTTTCAGGGATTAGAGAGGGTGGTCCTTGTGGTGGACTGCAGGTATGGAGAGCTGTTGTCATCGTATTAGATAGATAAGAATGATTATATGTATTGTAGAAATGTCTCCTATCATGTTCCCTAATTTTTTATTATGTCCACATCCTGGTCCCCATCTTGGACATCATAACAAACGTGCACTTTTTTGTTTAATTTACACATTGGACCATAGGAAAAATGACACTACAGCTACAGAGGTGACCGTCTGATAGCCCAGCTCGACTATCCATCTCTACTGAAGACCCTTTCAGCTTTTTGAGAGTTGGGTGGAGGACATCATCTCTTAAAATAGGGTCCCACAGCTGCACCCCATCAGTGTAAGCAGGACTCTTAGGACTCTTAGAAGAGTCAATGCTCTAAAACCATGGGGGGCGCTTAGCCCCCTCTCTTCGTCCCTGAGGATGATTTCATTTTTCAGGGATTAGAGAGGGTGGTCCTTGTGGTGGACTGCAGGTATGGAGAGCTGTTGTCATCGTATTAGATAGATAAGAATGATTATATGTATTGTAGAAATGTCTCCTATCATGTTCCCTAATTTTTTATTATGTCCACATCCTGGTCCCCATCTTGGACATCATAACAAACGTGCACTTTTTTGTTTAATTTACACATTGGACCATAGGAAAAATGACATTACAGCTACAGAGGTGACCGTCTGATAGCCCAGCTCGACTATCCATCTCTACTGAAGACCCTTTCAGCTTTTTGAGAGTTGGGTGGAGGACATCATCTCTGAAAATAGGGTCCCACAGCTGCACCCCATCAGTGTGAGCAGGACTCTTAGGACTCTTAGAAGAGTTAATGCTCTGAGACCATGGGGGCGCTTAGCCCCCTCTCTTCGTCACTGAGGATGATTTCATTTTTCAGGGATTAGAGAGGGTGGTCCTTGTGGTGGACTGCAGGTATGGAGAGCTGTTGTCATCGTATTAGATAGATAAGAATGATTATATGTATTGTAGAAATGTCTCCTATCATGTTCCCTAATTTTTTATTATGTCCACATCCTGGTCCCCATCTTGGACATCATAACAAACGTGCACTTTTTTGTTTAATTTACACATTGGACCATAGGAAAAATGACACTACAGCTACAGAGGTGACCGTCTGATAGCCCAGCTCGACTATCCATCTCTACTGAAGACCCTTTCAGCTTTTTGAGAGTTGGGTGGAGGACATCATCTCTTAAAATAGGGTCCCACAGCTGCACCCCATCAGTGTAAGCAGGACTCTTAGGACTCTTAGAAGAGTCAATGCTCTAAAACCATGGGGGGCGCTTAGCCCCCTCTCTTCGTCCCTGAGGATGATTTCATTTTTCAGGGATTAGAGAGGGTGGTCCTTGTGGTGGACTGCAGGTATGGAGAGCTGTTGTCATCGTATTAGATAGATAAGAATGATTATATGTATTGTAGAAATGTCTCCTATCATGTTCCCTAATTTTTTATTATGTCCACATCCTGGTCCCCATCTTGGACATCATAACAAACGTGCACTTTTTTGTTTAATTTACACATTGGACCATAGGAAAAATGACATTACAGCTACAGAGGTGACCGTCTGATAGCCCAGCTCGACTATCCATCTCTACTGAAGACCCTTTCAGCTTTTTGAGAGTTGGGTGGAGGACATCATCTCTGAAAATAGGGTCCCACAGCTGCACCCCATCAGTGTGAGCAGGACTCTTAGGACTCTTAGAAGAGTTAATGCTCTGAGACCATGGGGGCGCTTAGCCCCCTCTCTTCGTCACTGAGGATGATTTCATTTTTCAGGGATTAGAGAGGGTGGTCCTTGTGGTGGACTGCAGGTATGGAGAGCTGTTGTCATCGTATTAGATAGATAAGAATGATTATATGTATTGTAGAAATGTCTCCTATCATGTTCCCTAATTTTTTATTATGTCCACATCCTGGTCCCCATCTTGGACATCATAACAAACGTGCACTTTTTTGTTTAATTTACACATTGGACCATAGGAAAAATGACACTACAGCTACAGAGGTGACCGTCTGATAGCCCAGCTCGACTATCCATCTCTACTGAAGACCCTTTCAGCTTTTTGAGAGTTGGGTGGAGGACATCATCTCTGAAAATAGGGTCCCACAGCTGCACCCCATCAGTGTGAGCAGGACTCTTAGGACTCTTAGAAGAGTCAATGCTCTGAGACCATTGGGGGCACTTAGCCCCCTCTCTTCATCACTGAGGATGATTTCATTTTTCAGGGATTAGAGAGGGTGGTCCTTGTGGTGGACTGCAGATATGGAGAGCTGTTATCATCGTATTAGATAGATAAGAATGATTATATGTATTGTAGAAATGTCTCCTATCATGTTCCCTAATTTTTTATTATGTCCACATCCTGGTCCCCATCTTGGACATCATAACAAACGTGCACTTTTTTGTTTAATTTACACATTGGACCATAGGAAAAATGACACTACAGCTACAGAGGTGACCGTCTGATAGCCCAGCTCGACTATCCATCTCTACTGAAGACCCTTTCAGCTTTTTGAGAGTTGGGTGGAGGACATCATCTCTTAAAATAGGGTCCCACAGCTGCACCCCATCAGTGTAAGCAGGACTCTTAGGACTCTTAGAAGAGTCAATGCTCTAAAACCATGGGGGGCGCTTAGCCCCCTCTCTTCGTCCCTGAGGATGATTTCATTTTTCAGGGATTAGAGAGGGTGGTCCTTGTGGTGGACTGCAGGTATGGAGAGCTGTTGTCATCGTATTAGATAGATAAGAATGATTATATGTATTGTAGAAATGTCTCCTATCATGTTCCCTAATTTTTTATTATGTCCACATCCTGGTCCCCATCTTGGACATCATAACAAACGTGCACTTTTTTGTTTAATTTACACATTGGACCATAGGAAAAATGACACTACAGCTACAGAGGTGACCGTCTGATAGCCCAGCTCGACTATCCATCTCTACTGAAGACCCTTTCAGCTTTTTGAGAGTTGGGTGGAGGACATCATCTCTGAAAATAGGGTCCCACAGCTGCACCCCATCAGTGTGAGCAGGACTCTTAGGACTCTTAGAAGAGTTAATGCTCTGAGACCATGGGGGCGCTTAGCCCCCTCTCTTCGTCACTGAGGATGATTTCATTTTTCAGGGATTAGAGAGGATGGTCCTTGTGGTGGACTGCAGGTATGGAGAGCTGTTGTCATCGTATTAGATAGATAAGAATGATTATATGTATTGTAGAAATGTCTCCTATCATGTTCCCTAATTTTTTATTATGTCCACATCCTGGTCCCCATCTTGGACATCATAACAAATGTGCACTTTTTTGTTTAATTTACACATTGGACCATAGGAAAAATGACACTACAGCTACAGAGGTGACCGTCTGATAGCCCAGCTCGACTATCCATCTCTACTGAAGACCCTTTCAGCTTTTTGAGAGTTGGGTGGAGGACATCATCTCTGAAAATAGGGTCCCACAGCTGCACCCCATCAGTGTGAGCAGGACTCTTAGGACTCTTAGAAGAGTCAATGTTTTGAGACCATGGGGGGCGCTTAGCCCCCTCTCTTCGTCACTGAGGATGATTTCACTTTTCAGGGAATAGAGAGGGTGGTCCTTGTGGTGGACTGCAGGTATGGAGAGCTGTTGTCATCGTATTAGATAGATAAGAATGATTATATGTATTGTAGAAATGTCTCCTATCATGTTCCCTATTTTTTTATTATGTCCACATCCTGGTCCCCATCTTGGAAATCATAACAAACGTGCACTTTTTTGTTTAATTTACACATTGGACCATAGGAAAAATGACACTACAGCTACAGAGGTGACCGTCTGGTAGCCCAGCTCGACTATCCATCTCTACTGAAGACCCTTTCAGCTTTTTGAGAGTTGGGTGGAGGACATCATCTCTGAAAATAGGGTCCCACAGCTGCACCCCATCAGTGTGAGCAGGACTCTTAGGACTCTTAGAAGAGTCAATGTTTTGAGACCATGGGGGGCGCTTAGCCCCCTCTCTTCGTCACTGAGGATGATTTCATTTTTCAGGGATTAGAGAGAGTGGTCCTTGTGGTGGACTGCAGGTATGGAGAGCTGTTGTGATCGTATTAGATAGATAAGAATGATTATATGTATTGTAGAAATGTCTCCTATCATGTTCCCTAATTTTTTATTATGTCCACATCCTGGTCCCCATCTTGGACATCATAACAAATGTGCACTTTTTTGTTTAATTTACACATTGGACCATAGGAAAAATGACACTACAGCTACAGAGGTGACCGTCTGATAGCCCAGCTCGACTATCCATCTCTACTGAAGACCCTTTCAGCTTTTTGAGAGTTGGGTGGAGGACATCATCTCTGAAAATAGGGTCCCACAGCTGCACCCCATCAGTGTGAGCAGGACTCTTAGGACTCTTAGAAGAGTCAATGTTTTGAGACCATGGGGGGCGCTTAGCCCCCTCTCTTCGTCACTGAGGATGATTTCACTTTTCAGGGAATAGAGAGGGTGGTCCTTGTGGTGGACTGCAGGTATGGAGAGCTGTTGTCATCGTATTAGATAGATAAGAATGATTATATGTATTGTAGAAATGTCTCCTATCATGTTCCCTATTTTTTTATTATGTCCACATCCTGGTCCCCATCTTGGAAATCATAACAAACGTGCACTTTTTTGTTTAATTTACACATTGGACCATAGGAAAAATGACACTACAGCTACAGAGGTGACCGTCTGGTAGCCCAGCTCGACTATCCATCTCTACTGAAGACCCTTTCAGCTTTTTGAGAGTTGGGTGGAGGACATCATCTCTGAAAATAGGGTCCCACAGCTGCACCCCATCAGTGTGAGCAGGACTCTTAGGACTCTTAGAAGAGTCAATGTTTTGAGACCATGGGGGGCGCTTAGCCCCCTCTCTTCGTCACTGAGGATGATTTCATTTTTCAGGGATTAGAGAGAGTGGTCCTTGTGGTGGACTGCAGGTATGGAGAGCTGTTGTGATCGTATTAGATAGATAAGAATGATTATATGTATTGTAGAAATGTCTCCTATCATGTTCCCTAATTTTTTATTATGTCCACATCCTGGTCCCCATCTTGGACATCATAACAAACGTGCACTTTTTTGTTTAATTTACACATTGGACCATAGGAAAAATGACACTACAGCTACAGAGGTGACCGTCTGATAGCCCAGCTCGACTATCCATCTCTACTGAAGACCCTTTCAGCTTTTTGAGAGTTGGGTGGAGGACATCATCTCTTAAAATAGGGTCCCACAGCTGCACCCCATCAGTGTAAGCAGGACTCTTAGGACTCTTAGAAGAGTCAATGCTCTAAAACCATGGGGGGCGCTTAGCCCCCTCTCTTCGTCCCTGAGGATGATTTCATTTTTCAGGGATTAGAGAGGGTGGTCCTTGTGGTGGACTGCAGGTATGGAGAGCTGTTGTCATCGTATTAGATAGATAAGAATGATTATATGTATTGTAGAAATGTCTCCTATCATGTTCCCTAATTTTTTATTATGTCCACATCCTGGTCCCCATCTTGGACATCATAACAAACGTGCACTTTTTTGTTTAATTTACACATTGGACCATAGGAAAAATGACACTACAGCTACAGAGGTGACCGTCTGATAGCCCAGCTCGACTATCCATCTCTACTGAAGACCCTTTCAGCTTTTTGAGAGTTGGGTGGAGGACATCATCTCTGAAAATAGGGTCCCACAGCTGCACCCCATCAGTGTGAGCAGGACTCTTAGGACTCTTAGAAGAGTTAATGCTCTGAGACCATGGGGGCGCTTAGCCCCCTCTCTTCGTCACTGAGGATGATTTCATTTTTCAGGGATTAGAGAGGGTGGTCCTTGTGGTGGACTGCAGGTATGGAGAGCTGTTGTCATCGTATTAGATAGATAAGAATGATTATATGTATTGTAGAAATGTCTCCTATCATGTTCCCTAATTTTTTATTATGTCCACATCCTGGTCCCCATCTTGGACATCATAACAAACGTGCACTTTTTTGTTTAATTTACACATTGGACCATAGGAAAAATGACACTACAGCTACAGAGGTGACCGTCTGATAGCCCAGCTCGACTATCCATCTCTACTGAAGACCCTTTCAGCTTTTTGAGAGTTGGGTGGAGGACATCATCTCTTAAAATAGGGTCCCACAGCTGCACCCCATCAGTGTAAGCAGGACTCTTAGGACTCTTAGAAGAGTCAATGCTCTAAAACCATCGGGGGCGCTTAGCCCCCTCTCTTCGTCCCTGAGGATGATTTCATTTTTCAGGGATTAGAGAGGGTGGTCCTTGTGGTGGACTGCAGGTATGGAGAGCTGTTGTCATCGTATTAGATAGATAAGAATGATTATATGTATTGTAGAAATGTCTCCTATCATGTTCCCTAATTTTTTATTATGTCCACATCCTTGTCCCCATCTTGGACATCATAACAAACGTGCACTTTTTTGTTTAATTTACACATTGGACCATAGGAAAAATGACACTACAGCTACAGAGGTGACCGTCTGATAGCCCAGCTCGACTATCCATCTCTACTGAAGACCCTTTCAGCTTTTTGAGAGTTGGGTGGAGGACATCATCTCTGAAAATAGGGTCCCACAGCTGCACCCCATCAGTGTGAGCAGGACTCTTAGGACTCTTAGAAGAGTTAATGCTCTGAGACCATGGGGGCGCTTAGCCCCCTCTCTTCGTCACTGAGGATGATTTCATTTTTCAGGGATTAGAGAGGGTGGTCCTTGTGGTGGACTGCAGGTATGGAGAGCTGTTGTCATCGTATTAGATAGATAAGAATGATTATATGTATTGTAGAAATGTCTCCTATCATGTTCCCTAATTTTTTATTATGTCCACATCCTGGTCCCCATCTTGGACATCATAACAAACGTGCACTTTTTTGTTTAATTTACACATTGGACCATAGGAAAAATGACACTACAGCTACAGAGGTGACCGTCTGATAGCCCAGCTCGACTATCCATCTCTACTGAAGACCCTTTCAGCTTTTTGAGAGTTGGGTGGAGGACATCATCTCTGAAAATAGGGTCCCACAGCTGCACCCCATCAGTGTGAGCAGGACTCTTAGGACTCTTAGAAGAGTCAATGCTCTGAGACCATTGGGGGCACTTAGCCCCCTCTCTTCATCACTGAGGATGATTTCATTTTTCAGGGATTAGAGAGGGTGGTCCTTGTGGTGGACTGCAGATATGGATAGCTGTTATCATCGTATTAGATAGATAAGAATGATTATATGTATTGTAGAAATGTCTCCTATCATGTTCCCTAATTTTTTATTATGTCCACATCCTGGTCCCCATCTTGGACATCATAACAAACGTGCACTTTTTTGTTTAATTTACACATTGGACCATAGGAAAAATGACACTACAGCTACAGAGGTGACCGTCTGATAGCCCAGCTCGACTATCCATCTCTACTGAAGACCCTTTCAGCTTTTTGAGAGTTGGGTGGAGGACATCATCTCTTAAAATAGGGTCCCACAGCTGCACTTCATCAGTGTAAGCAGGACTCTTAGGACTCTTAGAAGAGTCAATGCTCTAAAACCATGGGGGGCGCTTAGCCCCCTCTCTTCGTCCCTGAGGATGATTTCATTTTTCAGGGATTAGAGAGGGTGGTCCTTGTGGTGGACTGCAGGTATGGAGAGCTGTTGTCATCGTATTAGATAGATAAGAATGATTATATGTATTGTAGAAATGTCTCCTATCATGTTCCCTAATTTTTTATTATGTCCACATCCTGGTCCCCATCTTGGACATCATAACAAACGTGCACTTTTTTGTTTAATTTACACATTGGACCATAGGAAAAATGACACTACAGCTACAGAGGTGACCGTCTGATAGCCCAGCTCGACTATCCATCTCTACTGAAGACCCTTTCAGCTTTTTGAGAGTTGGGTGGAGGACATCATCTCTGAAAATAGGGTCCCACAGCTGCACCCCATCAGTGTGAGCAGGACTCTTAGGACTCTTAGAAGAGTTAATGCTCTGAGACCATGGGGGCGCTTAGCCCCCTCTCTTCGTCACTGAGGATGATTTCATTTTTCAGGGATTAGAGAGGATGGTCCTTGTGGTGGACTGCAGGTATGGAGAGCTGTTGTCATCGTATTAGATAGATAAGAATGATTATATGTATTGTAGAAATGTCTCCTATCATGTTCCCTAATTTTTTATTATGTCCACATCCTGGTCCCCATCTTGGACATCATAACAAACGTGCACTTTTTTGTTTAATTTACACATTGGACCATAGGAAAAATGACACTACAGCTACAGAGGTGACCGTCTGATAGCCCAGCTCGACTATCCATCTCTACTGAAGACCCTTTCAGCTTTTTGAGAGTTGGGTGGAGGACATCATCTCTGAAAATAGGGTCCCACAGCTGCACCCCATCAGTGTGAGCAGGACTCTTAGGACTCTTAGAAGAGTCAATGCTCTGAGACCATTGGGGGCACTTAGCCCCCTCTCTTCATCACTGAGGATGAGTTCATTTTTCAGGGATTAGAGAGGGTGGTCCTTGTGGTGGACTGCAGATATCGAGAGCTGTTATCATCGTATTAGATAGATAAGAATGATTATATGTATTGTAGAAATGTCTCCTATCATGTTCCCTAATTTTTTATTATGTCCACATCCTGGTCCCCATCTTGGACATCATAACAAACGTGCACTTTTTTGTTTAATTTACACATTGGACCATAGGAAAAATGACACTACAGCTACAGAGGTGACCGTCTGATAGCCCAGCTCGACTATCCATCTCTACTGAAGACCCTTTCAGCTTTTTGAGAGTTGGGTGGAGGACATCATCTCTGAAAATAGGGTCCCACAGCTGCACCCCATCAGTGTGAGCAGGACTCTTAGGACTCTTAGAAGAGTCAATGCTCTGAGACCATGGGGGGCGCTTAGCCCCCTCTCTTCGTCACTGAGGATGATTTCATTTTTCAGGGATTAGAGAGGGTGGTCCTTGTGGTGGACTGCAGGTATGGAGAGCTGTTGTCATCGTATTAAATAGATAAGAATGATTATATGTATTGTAGAAATGTCTCCTATCATGTTCCCTAATTTTTTATTATGTCCACATCCTGGTTCCCATCTTGGACATCATAACAAACGTGCACTTTTTTGTTTAATTTACACATTGGACCATAGGAAAAATGACACTACAGCTACAGAGGTGACCGTCTGATAGCCCAGCTCGACTATCCATCTCTACTGAAGACCCTTTCAGCTTTTTGAGAGTTGGGTGGAGAACATCATCTCTGAAAATAGGGTCCCACAACTGCACCCCATCAGTGTGAGCAGGACTCTTAGGACTCTTAGAAGAGTCAATGCTCTGAGACCATGGGGGGCGCTTAGCCCCCTCTCTTCGTCACTGAGGATGATTTCACTTTTCAGGGAATAGAGAGGGTGGTCCTTGTGGTGGACTGCAGGTATGGAGAGCTGTTGTCATCGTATTAGATAGATAAGAATGATTATATGTATTGTAGAAATGTCTCCTATCATGTTCCCTATTTTTTTATTATGTCCACATCCTGGTCCCCATCTTGGAAATCATAACAAACGTGCACTTTTTTGTTTAATTTACACATTGGACCATAGGAAAAATGACACTACAGCTACAGAGGTGACCGTCTGATAGCCCAGCTCGACTATCCATCTCTACTGAAGACCCTTTCAGCTTTTTGAGAGTTGGGTGGAGGACATCATCTCTGAAAATAGGGTCCCACAGCTGCACCCCATCAGTGTGAGCAGGAATCTTAGGACTCTTAGAAGAGTCAATGCTCTGAGACCATGGGGGGCGCTTAGCCCCCTCTCTTCGTCACTGAGGATGATTTCATTTTTCAGGGATTAGAGAGAGTGGTCCTTGTGGTGGACTGCAGGTATGGAGAGCTGTTGTGATCGTATTAGATAGATAAGAATGATTATATGTATTGTAGAAATGTCTCCTATCATGTTCCCTAATTTTTTATTATGTCCACATCCTGGTCCCCATCTTGAACATCATAACAAACGTGCACTTTTTTGTTTAATTTACACATTGGACCATAGGAAAAATGACACTACAGCTACAGAGGTGACCGTCTGATAGCCCAGCTCGACTATCCATCTCTACTGAAGACCCTTTCAGCTTTTTGAGAGTTGGGTGGAGGACATCATCTCTGAAAATAGGGTCCCACAGCTGCACCCCATCAGTGTGAGCAGGACTCTTAGGACTCTTGGAAGAGTCAATGCTCTGAGACCATTGGGGGCACTTAGCCCCTTCTCTTCATCACTGAGGATGATTTCATTTTTCAGGGATTAGAGAGGGTGGTCCTTGTGGTGGACTGCAGGTATGGAGAGCTGTTGTCATCGTATTAGATAGATAAGAATGATTATATGTATTGTAGAAATGTCTCCTATCATGTTCCCTAATTTTTTATTATGTCCACATCCTGGTCCCCATCTTGGACATCATAACAAACGTGCACTTTTTTGTTTAATTTACACATTGGACCATAGGAAAAATGACACTACAGCTACAGAGGTGACCGTCTGATAGCCCAGCTCGACTATCCATCTCTACTGAAGACCCTTTCAGCTTTTTGAGAGTTGGGTGGAGGACATCATCTCTGAAAATAGGGTCCCACAGCTGCACCCCATCAGTGTGAGCAGGACTCTTAGGACTCTTAGAAGAGTCAATGCTCTGAGACCATTGGGGGCACTTAGCCCCCTCTCTTCATCACTGAGGATGATTTCATTTTTCAGGGATTAGAGAGGGTGGTCCTTGTGGTGGACTGCAGATATGGAGAGCTGTTATCATCGTATTAGATAGATAAGAATGATTATATGTATTGTAGAAATGTCTCCTATCATGTTCCCTAATTTTTTATTATGTCCACATCCTGGTCCCCATCTTGGACATCATAACAAACGTGCACTTTTTTGTTTAATTTACACATTGGACCATAGGAAAAATGACACTACAGCTACAGAGGTGACCGTCTGATAGCCCAGCTCGACTATCCATCTCTACTGAAGACCCTTTCAGCTTTTTGAGAGTTGGGTGGAGGACATCATCTCTTAAAATAGGGTCCCACAGCTGCACCCCATCAGTGTGAGCAGGACTCTTAGGACTCTTGGAAGAGTCAATGCTCTGAGACCATTGGGGGCACTTAGCCCCTTCTCTTCATCACTGAGGATGATTTCATTTTTCAGGGATTAGAGAGGGTGGTCCTTGTGGTGGACTGCAGGTATGGAGAGCTGTTGTCATCGTATTAGATAGATAAGAATGATTATATGTATTGTAGAAATGTCTCCTATCATGTTCCCTAATTTTTTATTATGTCCACATCCTGGTCCCCATCTTGGACATCATAACAAACGTGCACTTTTTTGTTTAATTTACACATTGGACCATAGGAAAAATGACACTACAGCTACAGAGGTGACCGTCTGATAGCCCAGCTCGACTATCCATCTCTACTGAAGACCCTTTCAGCTTTTTGAGAGTTGGGTGGAGGACATCATCTCTGAAAATAGGGTCCCACAGCTGCACCCCATCAGTGTGAGCAGGACTCTTAGGACTCTTAGAAGAGTCAATGCTCTGAGACCATTGGGGGCACTTAGCCCCCTCTCTTCATCACTGAGGATGATTTCATTTTTCAGGGATTAGAGAGGGTGGTCCTTGTGGTGGACTGCAGATATGGAGAGCTGTTATCATCGTATTAGATAGATAAGAATGATTATATGTATTGTAGAAATGTCTCCTATCATGTTCCCTAATTTTTTATTATGTCCACATCCTGGTCCCCATCTTGGACATCATAACAAACGTGCACTTTTTTGTTTAATTTACACATTGGACCATAGGAAAAATGACACTACAGCTACAGAGGTGACCGTCTGATAGCCCAGCTCGACTATCCATCTCTACTGAAGACCCTTTCAGCTTTTTGAGAGTTGGGTGGAGGACATCATCTCTGAAAATAGGGTCCCACAGCTGCACCCCATCAGTGTGAGCAGGACTCTTAGGACTCTTAGAAGAGTTAATGCTCTGAGACCATGGGGGCGCTTAGCCCCCTCTCTTCGTCACTGAGGATGATTTCATTTTTCAGGGATTAGAGAGGGTGGTCCTTGTGGTGGACTGCAGGTATGGAGAGCTGTTGTAATCGTATTAGATAGATAAGAATGATTATATGTATTGTAGAAATGTCTCCTATCATGTTCCCTAATTTTTTATTATGTCCACATCCTGGTCCCCATCTTGGACATCATAACAAACGTGCACTTTTTTGTTTAATTTACACATTGGACCATAGGAAAAATGACACTACAGCTACAGAGGTGACCGTCTGATAGCCCAGCTCGACTATCCATCTCTACTGAAGACCCTTTCAGCTTTTTGAGAGTTGGGTGGAGGACATCATCTCTGAAAATAGGGTCCCACAGCTGCACCCCATCAGTGTGAGCAGGACTCTTAGGACTCTTAGAAGAGTCAATGCTCTGAGACCATTGGGGGCACTTAGCCCCCTCTCTTCATCACTGAGGATGATTTCATTTTTCAGGGATTAGAGAGGGTGGTCCTTGTGGTGGACTGCAGATATGGAGAGCTTTTATCATCGTATTAGATAGATAAGAATGATTATATGTATTGTAGAAATGTCTCCTATCATGTTCCCTAATTTTTTATTATGTCCACATCCTGGTCCCCATCTTGGACATCATAACAAACGTGCACTTTTTTGTTTAATTTACACATTGGACCATGGGAAAAATGACACTACAGCTACAGAGGTGACCGTCTGATAGCCCAGCTCGACTATCCATCTCTACTGAAGACCCTTTCAGCTTTTTGAGAGTTGGGTGGAGGACATCATCTCTGAAAATAGGGTCCCACAGCTGCACCCCATCAGTGTGAGCAGGACTCTTAGGACTCTTAGAAGAGTCAATGCTCTGAGACCATTGGGGGCACTTAGCCCCCTCTCTTCATCACTGAGGATGATTTCATTTTTCAGGGATTAGAGAGGGTGGTCCTTGTGGTGGACTGCAGGTATGGAGAGCTGTTGTCATCGTATTAGATAGATAAGAATGATTATATGTATTGTAGAAATGTCTCCTATCATGTTCCCTAATTTTTTATTATGTCCACATCCTGGTCCCCATCTTGGACATCATAACAAACGTGCACTTTTTTGTTTAATTTACACATTGGACCATAGGAAAAATGACACTACAGCTACAGAGGTGACCGTCTGATAGCCCAGCTCGACTATCCATCTCTACTGAAGACCCTTTCAGCTTTTTGAGAGTTGGGTGGAGGACATCATCTCTGAAAATAGGGTCCCACAGCTGCACCCCATCAGTGTGAGCAGGACTCTTAGGACTCTTAGAAGAGTCAATGCTCTGAGACCATTGGGGGCACTTAGCCCCCTCTCTTCATCACTGAGGATGATTTCATTTTTCAGGGATTAGAGAGGGTGGTCCTTGTGGTGGACTGCAGATATGGAGAGCTGTTATCATCGTATTAGATAGATAAGAATGATTATATGTATTGTAGAAATGTCTCCTATCATGTTCCCTAATTTTTTATTATGTCCACATCCTGGTCCCCATCTTGGACATCATAACAAACGTGCACTTTTTTGTTTAATTTACACATTGGACCATAGGAAAAATGACACTACAGCTACAGAGGTGACCGTCTGATAGCCCAGCTCGACTATCCATCTCTACTGAAGACCCTTTCAGCTTTTTGAGAGTTGGGTGGAGGACATCATCTCTGAAAATAGGGTCCCACAGCTGCACCCCATCAGTGTGAGCAGGACTCTTAGGACTCTTAGAAGAGTTAATGCTCTGAGACCATGGGGGCGCTTAGCCCCCTCTCTTCGTCACTGAGGATGATTTCATTTTTCAGGGATTAGAGAGGGTGGTCCTTGTGGTGGACTGCAGGTATGGAGAGCGGTTGTCATCGTATTAGATAGATAAGAATGATTATATGTATTGTAGAAATGTCTCCTATCATGTTCCCTAATTTTTTATTATGTCCACATCCTGGTCCCCATCTTGGACATCATAACAAACGTGCACTTTTTTGTTTAATTTACACATTGGACCATAGGAAAAATGACACTACAGCTACAGAGGTGACCGTCTGATAGCCCAGCTCGACTATCCATCTCTACTGAAGACCCTTTCAGCTTTTTGAGAGTTGGGTGGAGGACATCATCTCTGAAAATAGGGTCCCACAGCTGCACCCCATCAGTGTGAGCAGGACTCTTAGGACTCTTAGAAGAGTCAATGCTCTGAGACCATGGGGGGCGCTTAGCCCCCTCTCTTCGTCACTGAGGATGATTTCATTTTTCAGGGATTAGAGAGGGTGGTCCTTGTGGTGGACTGCAGGTATGGAGAGCTGTTGTCATCGTATTAAATAGATAAGAATGATTATATGTATTGTAGAAATGTCTCCTATCATGTTCCCTAATTTTTTATTATGTCCACATCCTGGTCCCCATCTTGGACATCATAACAAACGTGCACTTTTTTGTTTAATTTACACATTGGACCATAGGAAAAATGACACTACAGCTACAGAGGTGACCGTCTGATAGCCCAGCTCGACTATCCATCTCTACTGAAGACCCTTTCAGCTTTTTGAGAGTTGGGTGGAGAACATCATCTCTGAAAATAGGGTCCCACAGCTGCACCCCATCAGTGTGAGCAGGACTCTTAGGACTCTTAGAAGAGTCAATGCTCTGAGACCATGGGGGGCGCTTAGCCCCCTCTCTTCGTCACTGAGGATGATTTCACTTTTCAGGGAATAGAGAGGGTGGTCCTTGTGGTGGACTGCAGGTATGGAGAGCTGTTGTCATCGTATTAGATAGATAAGAATGATTATATGTATTGTAGAAATGTCTCCTATCATGTTCCCTATTTTTTTATTATGTCCACATCCTGGTCCCCATCTTGGAAATCATAACAAACGTGCACTTTTTTGTTTAATTTACACATTGGACCATAGGAAAAATGACACTACAGCTACAGAGGTGACCGTCTGATAGCCCAGCTCGACTATCCATCTCTACTGAAGACCCTTTCAGCTTTTTGAGAGTTGGGTAAAGGACATCATCTCTGAAAATAGGGTCCCACAGCTGCACCCCATCAGTGTGAGCAGGAATCTTAGGACTCTTAGAAGAGTCAATGCTCTGAGACCATGGGGGGCGCTTAGCCCCCTCTCTTCGTCACTGAGGATGATTTCATTTTTCAGGGATTAGAGAGAGTGGTCCTTGTGGTGGACTGCAGGTATGGAGAGCTGTTGTGATCGTATTAGATAGATAAGAATGATTATATGTATTGTAGAAATGTCTCCTATCATGTTCCCTAATTTTTTATTATGTCCACATCCTGGTCCCCATCTTGAACATCATAACAAACGTGCACTTTTTTGTTTAATTTACACATTGGACCATAGGAAAAATGACACTACAGCTACAGAGGTGACCGTCTGATAGCCCAGCTCGACTATCCATCTCTACTGAAGACCCTTTCAGCTTTTTGAGAGTTGGGTGGAGGACATCATCTCTGAAAATAGGGTCCCACAGCTGCACCCCATCAGTGTGAGCAGGACTCTTAGGACTCTTAGAAGAGTCAATGCTCTGAGACCATTGGGGGCACTTAGCCCCCTCTCTTCATCACTGAGGATGATTTCATTTTTCAGGGATTAGAGAGGGTGGTCCTTGTGGTGGACTGCAGATATGGAGAGCTGTTATCATCATATTAGATAGATAAGAATGATTATATGTATTGTAGAAATGTCTCCTATCATGTTCCCTAATTTTTTATTATGTCCACATCCTGGTCCCCATCTTGGACATCATAACAAACGTGCACTTTTTTGTTTAATTTACACATTGGACCATAGGAAAAATGACACTACAGCTACAGAGGTGACCGTCTGATAGCCCAGCTCGACTATCCATCTCTACTGAAGACCCTTTCAGCTTTTTGAGAGTTGGGTGGAGGACATCATCTCTGAAAATAGGGTCCCACAGCTGCAACCCATCAGTGTGAGCAGGACTCTTAGGACTCTTAGAAGAGTTAATGCTCTGAGACCATGGGGGCGCTTAGCCCCCTCTCTTCGTTACTGAGGATGATTTCATTTTTCAGGGATTAGAGAGGGTGGTCCTTGTGGTGGACTGCAGGTATGGAGAGCTGTTGTCATCGTATTAGATAGATAAGAATGATTATATGTATTGTAGAAATGTCTCCTATCATGTTCCCTAATTTTTTATTATGTCCACATCCTGGTCCCCATCTTGGACATCATAACAAACGTGCACTTTTTTGTTTAATTTACACATTGGACCATAGGAAAAATGACACTACAGCTACAGAGGTGACCGTCTGATAGCCCAGCTCGACTATCCATCTCTACTGAAGACCCTTTCAGCTTTTTGAGAGTTGGGTGGAGGACATCATCTCTGAAAATAGGGTCCCACAGCTGCACCCCATCAGTGTGAGCAGGACTCTTAGGACCCTTAGAAGAGTCAATGCTCTGAGACCATGGGGGGCGCTTAGCCCCCACTCTTCGTCACTGAGGATGATTTCATTTTTCAGGGATTAGAGAGGGTGGTCCTTGTGGTGGACTGCAGATATGGAGAGCTTTTATCATCGTATTAGATAGATAAGAATGATTATATGTATTGTAGAAATGTCTCCTATCATGTTCCCTAATTTTTTTTTATGTCCACATCCTGGTCCCCATCTTGGACATCATAACAAACGTGCACTTTTTTGTTTAATTTACACATTGGACCATAGGAAAAATGACACTACAGCTACAGAGGTGACCGTCTGATAGCCCAGCTCGACTATCCATCTCTACTGAAGACCCTTTCAGCTTTTTGAGAGTTGGGTGGAGGACATCATCTCTGAAAATAGGGTCCCACAGCTGCACCCCATCAGTGTGAGCAGGACTCTTAGGACTCTTAGAAGAGTCAATGCTCTGAGACCATGGGGGGCGCTTAGCCCCCTCTCTTCGTCACTGAGGATGATTTCATTTTTCAGGGATTAGAGAGGGTGGTCCTTGTGGTGGACTGCAGGTATGGAGAGCTGTTGTCATCGTATTAAATAGATAAGAATGATTATATGTATTGTAGAAATGTCTCCTATCATGTTCCCTAATTTTTTATTATGTCCACATCCTGGTCCCCATCTTGGACATCATAACAAACGTGCACTTTTTTGTTTAATTTACACATTGGACCATAGGAAAAATGACACTACAGCTACAGAGGTGACCGTCTGATAGCCCAGCTCGACTATCCATCTCTACTGAAGACCCTTTTAGCTTTTTGAGAGTTGGGTGGAGAACATCATCTCTGAAAATAGGGTCCCACAGCTGCACCCCATCAGTGTGAGCAGGACTCTTAGGACTCTTAGAAGAGTCAATGCTCTGAGACCATGGGGGGCGCTTAGCCCCCTCTCTTCGTCACTGAGGATGATTTCACTTTTCAGGGAATAGAGAGGGTGGTCCTTGTGGTGGACTGCAGGTATGGAGAGCTGTTGTCATCGTATTAGATAGATAAGAATGATTATATGTATTGTAGAAATGTCTCCTATCATGTTCCCTATTTTTTTATTATGTCCACATCCTGGTCCCCATCTTGGAAATCATAACAAACGTGCACTTTTTTGTTTAATTTACACATTGGACCATAGGAAAAATGACACTACAGCTACAGAGGTGACCGTCTGATAGCCCAGCTCGACTATCCATCTCTACTGAAGACCCTTTCAGCTTTTTGAGAGTTGGGTGGAGGACATCATCTCTGAAAATAGGGTCCCACAGCTGCACCCCATCAGTGTGAGCAGGAATCTTAGGACTCTTAGAAGAGTCAATGCTCTGAGACCATGGGGGGCGCTTAGCCCCCTCTCTTCGTCACTGAGGATGATTTCATTTTTCAGGGATTAGAGAGAGTGGTCCTTGTGGTGGACTGCAGGTATGGAGAGCTGTTGTGATCGTATTAGATAGATAAGAATGATTATATGTATTGTAGAAATGTCTCCTATCATGTTCCCTAATTTTTTATTATGTCCACATCCTGGTCCCCATCTTGAACATCATAACAAACGTGCACTTTTTTGTTTAATTTACACATTGGACCATAGGAAAAATGACACTACAGCTACAGAGGTGACCGTCTGATAGCCCAGCTCGACTATCCATCTCTACTGAAGACCCTTTCAGCTTTTTGAGAGTTGGGTGGAGGACATCATCTCTGAAAATAGGGTCCCACAGCTGCACCCCATCAGTGTGAGCAGGACTCTTAGGACTCTTAGAAGAGTCAATGCTCTGAGACCATTGGGGGCACTTAGCTCCCTCTCTTCATCACTGAGGATGATTTCATTTTTCAGGGATTAGAGAGGGTGGTCCTTGTGGTGGACTGCAGATATGGAGAGCTGTTATCATCATATTAGATAGATAAGAATGATTATATGTATTGTAGAAATGTCTCCTATCATGTTCCCTAATTTTTTATTATGTCCACATCCTGGTCCCCATCTTGGACATCATAACAAACGTGCACTTTTTTGTTTAATTTACACATTGGACCATAGGAAAAATGACACTACAGCTACAGAGGTGACCGTCTGATAGCCCAGCTCGACTATCCATCTCTACTGAAGACCCTTTCAGCTTTTTGAGAGTTGGGTGGAGGACATCATCTCTGAAAATAGGGTCCCACAGCTGCAACCCATCAGTGTGAGCAGGACTCTTAGGACTCTTAGAAGAGTTAATGCTCTGAGACCATGGGGGCGCTTAGCCCCCTCTCTTCGTCACTGAGGATGATTTCATTTTTCAGGGATTAGAGAGGGTGGTCCTTGTGGTGGACTGCAGGTATGGAGAGCTGTTGTCATCGTATTAGATAGATAAGAATGATTATATGTATTGTAGAAATGTCTCCTATCATGTTCCCTAATTTTTTATTATGTCCACATCCTGGTCCCCATCTTGCACTTTTTTGTTTAATTTACACATTGGACCATAGGAAAAATGACACTACAGCTACAGAGGTGACCGTCTGATAGCCCAGCTCGACTATCCATCTCTACTGAAGACCCTTTCAGCTTTTTGAGAGTTGGGTGGAGGACATCATCTCTGAAAATAGGGTCCCACAGCTGCACCCCATCAGTGTGAGCAGGACTCTTAGGACTCTTAGAAGAGTCAATGCTCTGAGACCATGGGGGGCGCTTAGCCCCCACTCTTCGTCACTGAGGATGATTTCATTTTTCAGGGATTAGAGAGGGTGGTCCTTGTGGTGGACTGCAGGTATGGAGAGCTGTTGTCATCGTATTAAATAGATAAGAATGATTATATGTATTGTAGAAATGTCTCCTATCATGTTCCCTAATTTTTTATTATGTCCACATCCTGGTCCCCATCTTGGACATCATAACAAACGTGCACTTTTTTGTTTAATTTACACATTGGACCATAGGAAAAATGACACTACAGCTACAGAGGTGACCGTCTGATAGCCCAGCTCGACTATCCATCTCTACTGAAGACCCTTTCAGCTTTTTGAGAGTTGGGTAGAGAACATCATCTCTGAAAATAGGGTCCCACAGCTGCACCCCATCAGTGTGAGCAGGACTCTTAGGACTCTTAGAAGAGTCAATGCTCTGAGACCATGGGGGGCGCTTAGCCCCCTCTCTTCGTCACTGAGGATGATTTCACTTTTCAGGTAATAGAGAGGGTGGTCCTTGTGGTGGACTGCAGGTATGGAGAGCTGTTGTCATCGTATTAGATAGATAAGAATGATTATATGTATTGTAGAAATGTCTCCTATCATGTTCCCTATTTTTTTATTATGTCCACATCCTGGTCCCCATCTTGGACATCATAACAAACGTGCACTTTTTTGTTTAATTTACACATTGGACCATAGGAAAAATGACACTACAGCTACAGAGGTGACCGTCTGATAGCCCAGCTCGACTATCCATCTCTACTGAAGACCCTTTCAGCTTTTTGAGAGTTGGGTGGAGGACATCATCTCTGAAAATAGGGTCCCACAGCTGCAACCCATCAGTGTGAGCAGGACTCTTAGGACTCTTAGAAGAGTTAATGCTCTGAGACCATGGGGGCGCTTAGCCCCCTCTCTTCGTTACTGAGGATGATTTCATTTTTCAGGGATTAGAGAGGGTGGTCCTTGTGGTGGACTGCAGGTATGGAGAGCTGTTGTCATCGTATTAGATAGATAAGAATGATTATATGTATTGTAGAAATGTCTCCTATCATGTTCCCTAATTTTTTATTATGTCCACATCCTGGTCCCCATCTTGGACATCATAACAAACGTGCACTTTTTTGTTTAATTTACACATTGGACCATAGGAAAAATGACACTACAGCTACAGAGGTGACCGTCTGATAGCCCAGCTCGACTATCCATCTCTACTGAAGACCCTTTCAGCTTTTTGAGAGTTGGGTGGAGGACATCATCTCTGAAAATAGGGTCCCACAGCTGCACCCCATCAGTGTGAGCAGGACTCTTAGGACCCTTAGAAGAGTCAATGCTCTGAGACCATGGGGGGCGCTTAGCCCCCACTCTTCGTCACTGAGGATGATTTCATTTTTCAGGGATTAGAGAGGGTGGTCCTTGTGGTGGACTGCAGATATGGAGAGCTTTTATCATCGTATTAGATAGATAAGAATGATTATATGTATTGTAGAAATGTCTCCTATCATGTTCCCTAATTTTTTTTTATGTCCACATCCTGGTCCCCATCTTGGACATCATAACAAACGTGCACTTTTTTGTTTAATTTACACATTGGACCATAGGAAAAATGACACTACAGCTACAGAGGTGACCGTCTGATAGCCCAGCTCGACTATCCATCTCTACTGAAGACCCTTTCAGCTTTTTGAGAGTTGGGTGGAGGACATCATCTCTGAAAATAGGGTCCCACAGCTGCACCCCATCAGTGTGAGCAGGACTCTTAGGACTCTTAGAAGAGTCAATGCTCTGAGACCATGGGGGGCGCTTAGCCCCCTCTCTTCGTCACTGAGGATGATTTCATTTTTCAGGGATTAGAGAGGGTGGTCCTTGTGGTGGACTGCAGGTATGGAGAGCTGTTGTCATCGTATTAAATAGATAAGAATGATTATATGTATTGTAGAAATGTCTCCTATCATGTTCCCTAATTTTTTATTATGTCCACATCCTGGTCCCCATCTTGGACATCATAACAAACGTGCACTTTTTTGTTTAATTTACACATTGGACCATAGGAAAAATGACACTACAGCTACAGAGGTGACCGTCTGATAGCCCAGCTCGACTATCCATCTCTACTGAAGACCCTTTTAGCTTTTTGAGAGTTGGGTGGAGAACATCATCTCTGAAAATAGGGTCCCACAGCTGCACCCCATCAGTGTGAGCAGGACTCTTAGGACTCTTAGAAGAGTCAATGCTCTGAGACCATGGGGGGCGCTTAGCCCCCTCTCTTCGTCACTGAGGATGATTTCACTTTTCAGGGAATAGAGAGGGTGGTCCTTGTGGTGGACTGCAGGTATGGAGAGCTGTTGTCATCGTATTAGATAGATAAGAATGATTATATGTATTGTAGAAATGTCTCCTATCATGTTCCCTATTTTTT